>NC_089912.1:15339272-15429272 GCF_040182565.1 Anser cygnoides | reverse complement strand
GCTATTTAAAGTCCTGTTTTTTGATAATAAAGTAGGGCTGTTGTTCAAACAATGTTTTTATTAATACAAATATTACATTAATTTGCACACAGATTCTTGAATAATTTTTTTTTGAATGTTTTCCAACTTCCAGAACACGTTTTCAGTGATTGTCCAACAGTACATTTCTTTCAGTATTTCCCATAGTGGACTTAGAAGTTTTCAGTTTAAATTAATATTTTACTTTAACAACATAAAAGATATTAAAAATAACAATTGAAGGATCTGAAAGAGTAAACCATGTAAACCATCCTATGTGGTTGACGTGGATTAATCTCATGTCTTGAGTGGTTGTCAGCTTCAGGTGTTTGTGCTGATGTCTCTGCTTTTGTTATTGTAATACCACATAATTCTGGGTAATTGTTAAATACTCAGTTTTCTCAATAAAGCTTAATTTATGCTAATTACTTGCATTTTGAAAAATTTTTTAGAAAAATATAAGTAGCCTGATCGTTAGTCTATTTTTTTTCACATTCTAGTTCTTAAATGCGTGATTTTGCTTTTCTTGTACGCTACCCCGTCCTGTTAAGACTCATATTCTGCATGTTATGAAAGATCACAGATAAGGCAGGAATATGAAATGCTGTGGTATCTCTCACAATGCAAAATCAAACAAACAAAAAACAACAACCAACAACACCAAACACCCCTTCTCCAGTATTATGTCTTCTTATTTCTGCAATTGAATTTCTTTTTAACAAAACTAGGTAATACGCATGTAAAGAAGGCACATCTACATGCACTTCTACATGGTTCTGAAGCTGTTTTTTTTTTTTAAAATCATTATTATTTGTAAGCTGTTTTATATATATAAGCAATACTTTTGACTTAAAATATTGATACAGCTTGATGCATGATCACAGCCTGCAAGTGCAAAAATAATCCTGCTGTGTATGAACTAAGAGCACACCCTTATTATTATTAATCTTTTTAAACGGTTTTGTAATTATTATTTTTAAGAGGCAAACAGTTATTGGAAGTTCTTAAAAAAAATCTTTTTTTTTTTTCTAGTATCTTTGAAGAGATGATGAAGTTGAATCTATACTAAAGCTAACCTACTTAATAGAGTTATTATGTACGTTATGTATGTAGCAAATAATACTTTCTCCAGAAAATTAACATCAGGTTAGCAAAATAGAATTTACCTTTCTTTTATGCATTAAATGTAATTTAATACAGAAGTCATAAAAAGCAGACTGCTAGCTTAGTACTGGGAAGAAAATAATCTGCACAGCAGGAAGGAATCAGTTATACAAATGAGGTTGTCCTAGGACAGTTCGCATGCCCTGTGATATCAAATACTGGCAGATATAGACAGTTTACAGCACTCCTTTCTGGAGCATATAGTGAAATTTTTGTAGCATGCACACAGTGCCGAAGGTAAAACAGGACACCTCTGTCAGTCAACTGAGTCATTTCCCACTATCCAAAAAGTGCAGGGAATGTGAAACAGAATAAATATTTGACACAGATATTCGCTTCATAAACTACACATTAATCAGTTCTTGGCTTCTGAATACAGTTTCAGTGATACTCCTATAAGATAATATTAACAAAATAAGATTTTGAATATAAAACATATGAGTCTCCTAGACAGATTTGAAATACAAGGCATTATAAAAAGTGTGCACACATGACTATCCATTCGGGTGGTTTTACTCAGCTGGGCAGTTGAGCACTACCACAACCGCTCTCTCACTCCCCCTCCTCAAAGGGAAAGGAGGAGAAAATGTTATGCAAAGGGCTCAAGGGTTGAGATAAGGTCTGGGAGGTCACTCACCAGTTATAATGGGCAAAACAGACTCAGTGTAGGGAGATTAGTAAAATTTATTGACTATTACTAACTAGCTAGAGAAGTGAAAAACAAAGGAAAGAAACTAAAAACACCTTTCCCATATCCACCCTCTTCCATGTCCTCACCCCAAGCAGCGCACGGGAACAGGGAGTGGGGGCTGTGGTCAGTCCCTGTGTCCTGGTTCCAGTTAGGACAGAGTTAAGTAGCTCATAGTAGCTGGTAGGGTGCTATGTTTTGGATTAGGATGAGAAGAGCGCTGATAACATGCTGATGTTTTAATTGTTGCAGAGCAGTGTTTACACCAGGCCAAGGACTTTTCGGCTTCTCGCTCTGTCCTGCCAGCGAGCAGGCTGGGGGTGCAGCAGGAGCTGGGAGGGGACAGACCCAGGACAGCTGACCCAAACTGGCCAAAGGGGTATTCCATACCACCTGACGTCATGCTAAACAATATATAGGGGTGGCTGGCCGGGGTGGGGGGGCCGGCTGCTCGGGGATAGGCTGGGCATCGGTCAGCGGGTGGTGAGCAATTGCATTGTGCATCACTTGTTTTCTTACACATTATTATTGTTAATACTATTATCATTATCACTATTATTATTATTATTGTTATTATTATATTCCTTATATTCCTTATATTATTATATTCCTGTCTTAATAAACTGTCTTTATCTCAGCTCACCGGCTTCACTTTCCCGTTTCTCTCCCCCATCCCAGAGAGGGAGGGGGGAGGGTGAGCGAACGGCTGTGTGGTGTTTAGCTGCCAGCCGGGTTAAACCACAACACCCTGACACTTCATCTCTGCCGCTCCTTCATGGTCACACTCTGTCCCTGCTCCACGTGGGGTCCCTCCCACGGGATGCCATCCTTCCCGAACTGATCCTGTGGGGGCTGCCCACAGGCAGCAGCTCTTCAAGAACGGCTCCCACATGGCTCTGTACTACGGGGTCCATTCGTCAGGAGCAAACTGCTCCAGCACAGGTCCCCCACGGGCAGCAGCTCCCCCCAGACCTCCTGCTCCTGCATGGGCTCCTCTCCACTGGTTGCAGCTCCAGGTGGCCAGGAAGGCCAATGGGATCCTGGTGTGCATTAAAAGGAGCGTGGCCAGCAGGTCAAGGGAGGTGATCTTCCCCCTCTACTCTGCCCTGGTCAGGACTCACATGGAGTACTGTGTCCAGTTCTGGGCTCCCCAGTAAAAAAAGACAGGGATCTTCTGGAGAGGGTCCAGTAGAGGGCTACAAAGGTGATACAGGGCCTAGAGCATCTTCCCTATGAGGAAAGGCTGAGAGACCTGGGTCTGTTCAGCCTTCAGAAAAGAAGACCAAGGGGGGATCTTATCAGTGTTTATAAATACATGAAGTGTGGGAAACAATGGGATATGGCCAACCTCTTTTGAGTGGTTTGTGGGGACAGGACAAGGGGCAATGGCCACAAAATGGAGCACAGGAAGTTCTGCACCAACAGGCGAAAGAACTTCTTCATGATGAGGGTGACAGAGCACTGGAACAGGCTGTCCAGGGAGGTTGTGGATGTTTGATTGTCTCTCTGCAGAAGGGGCACCTTGGATTCTCCTTTGCTCACCGCAGGGCACAGCCATAGCACAGCTGGTGGAGACAGGGGGTCATATAGGCAACACCGTCCCGACCTTCCCCACAGGCTGGGCAGGTCCAGTCCGATGGCACATCCATGGCCACCGGGCTCTACAGTGGGCTGGGGAGAGCTGAGGTGAAGAAGCTGCTCCCCTGCCCCGGCGCTGCAGCTGCCAGAGGCTGTCTGAACCTGCACAAGGGAGAGAGGCCAAGGTCACTCACTGTGCCAGGGTGAGCAGAGGCAATGCCCACCTGGCACCTCAGCAGAAACCCCCCCAACACCACGGCTGGGCCGTCCCGTGCCCCCTGTGGGCTGCCCCAGGGCACGTGTCCCCACACAGCTCACCTGCGCTGCTGCGAGCGCGTCCCACGGAGCCCCGGCTGCCTGAGCCAGGCAGGGCCGGGGAAACACGGGCAATGACTGTGGGGACGGACACTGAGAACAGCTGCCGGTGGCCCCACAGCACGGCTCTACCAAATCCTTGCTCAGTGCTCCAAGCCTCGCACACACGCTCAGCAGGAGTCAAGCCACGAGCTAGGCTGACGTGGCCTCTGCTGGCGCCCCAAGATAAGCAGCGAGGGCTGCGAGTTTTTTCTTTTTTTTTTTTCCTTTTTCTTTTTCTTTTCCTTTTTCTTTTTCTTTTTCTTTTTCTTTTTCTTTTTCTTTTTCTTTTTCTTTTTCTTTTTCTTTTTCTTTTTCTTTTTCTTTTTCTTTTTCTTTTTCTTTTTCTTTTTCTTTTTCTTTTTCTTTTTCTTTTTCTTTTTCTTTTTCTTTTTCTTTTTCTTTTTCTTTTTCTTTTTCTTTTTCTTTTTCTTTTTCTTTTTCTTTTTCTTTTTTCTTTTTTCTTTTTTCTTTTTTCTTTTTTCTTTTTTCTTTTTTCTTTTTTCTTTTTCTTTTCTCACAGAGGTGCAAAAAACATTGCCTAATGGCTTGTGTCTGGGCAACTATGGGTCCCTTTGGAGCCGGCTGAAATCCTTATCTAACATGGGATTCTTCTCACAGAGGCCGCCCCTGCAGCCCCCTGCTACCAACACCTTGCCACGTAAACCCAATACATCAAGTCAGTAAACATACAAATTAACACCTGTAGTTACATTCATATAAGAACACATTTTTGTGGAAGTAATAATTTCTCACTCCTGACTGAGTATTGTGCCTTTTAAGGGGAATAAATTGGGATATCACAGCAAATACTAATACTCTGATAAGAAAGCCATTGAACATTGTAGTGGAAAATAAGACTGTTGTGTAAATATTTGTTGATTAGGAAAACTTCTGAACCTTGAAAGCCAAAGGCTGCTGTTATTGATTCTCATAAAAAGGACACAGCTTTTACTGGTTTGATTTTCTGAAAATTCTTGTAATTTCACCCTGACAGTAATTAGGAATAGTTTGGTTTATCAAGTCTGTATCAGTGGAAAATTTTCATTTTCATCAATGAGGTGTAGAAATACTTTGTTTGGGCGTTTAGAGGATGCAGCTGTCTTACAGACTGAGCTCTGCAAAGCAATTGCATTGGACAGTGCAAAAAGGGTGAGCATTCTTCAGTGCAGTTGCATATTTCTTGAAAAAATAAAATAAAATAAAATAAAATACATATATCACATTTCACAAGGTGTACCTTTAAAAACAAACAAGCAAACAAACAAAACACCCAAACCAACAAACACTCAAAATTCTGAAAAACTGTTAGCAACAGCAATTAACCTTTGAGGTAGAACAATGCCTGTTTGATAAAAAAAAGCTACAAAATATTTTTGGTTACATGCATGTAGCAAATTCAGCCCTTGAAGAAATCCCTACCATCTCTGTCTCTGCAAATTTCTCAAGAGAGATTTTTATAATTTCAGGTAATGTTAGAAACATGGCTTTTATATGCAGGCAAGTTTTCCCTCTAGGATATCTCAATTAGCTAAGAAGAAAGGACAAAGACCTTCTTGAACAGTGCATTCTTTCAACTCCTTTGATTTCTCTAACTTGAATTTAACCCACCTGTTATGAAGCTGCTAGGCAAAAGGTTAATTTTGTGTGCCTGTGTTCATTCTAGAGGTGGATAAAAAATTCAAAATATACTCAGCAAATATGCCAGTTAGCTAGTCCTTATCACCATATAACTCCAGTAGCTTATCATCTTCTTTTCCTGTGTAAGTAAAAAGAAAATATTCATTTTGTTTGTTTGTTTCATAGTTGAGGCACAGCTTGATTATCTGCCATTCACTGAATACTGATTTTCTGTTTACTTAGTAAAGTTTAGCAATATTCCTAACTGTCTTTCTGCAGGAACCTACTTCAATGGATTATTTGTGACATTAGATTGAAAATAAATAAGAGCTAAGAACATTTTAAAAGCAAATTACTGAAACAAATTCTTAAGATAAACTGTAGGGTTTAAAACATGTTTAAATATTTTCTTGAAACAAGCCATGAAGATTGTTGTTCATAAGTGAGCACTTAGAGTATGCTAAATAATTGTTAATCAGAGTTTAAAATATGACTTTCAAGGAGACTGTAAAAACTGTTCCTAAATTCTCCATAACCAAAGAAAGAATAGAGAGGTGAGGAAGTAGCCAGGCTAATTAAATGTCAATGCTGTTTGGCAATCCCAAGCACAAATACAGTCTGGGTGGAGAATGGCTTGAAAGCAACCCTGTTGAGAAGGACCTGGAGATGTTGGGTGATGAGAAGCTCAACATGAGCCAGCTACATGCGCTTGCAACCCAGAAAGCCAACCGTATCCTGGGCTGCATCAAAAGCTGAGTGGCCAGCAGGTCAAAGGAAGTGATTTTCCACCTCTACTCTGCTCTCATGAGCCCCCAGCTGGAATACTGTGGTCAGCCCTGGGGCCCCCCAGCACAAGAACGACATGGGTATATCAGACTGAGTCCAGAGGAGGCCATGAGGATGATCAAAGGGCTGGAGCACCTCTCTTGTGAAGACACGCTGAAGGAGTTGAGGTTGTTCAGCCTGGAGAAGAGAAGGCTCCAGGGAGACATAAAAGAGGCCTTCAGTTGTGTAAAGACATACTACAGGGAAGCTGGGGATGGACATTTTTTCAGGGATTGTAGTGAAAGGAAAAGGGGTAATGGCTTTAAACTAAAAAAAAAAACAAAAAAACAAAAAAAAAAAACAGTAGATTAAATATTAGGAAGAATTTCTTTTCCCTGAGGGTGGTGAAGTACTGGAACAGTTTGCCCAGAGAAGCTGTGGACGCCTCATTCCTGGAAATGTTCGAGGCCAGGTTGGGTGGGGCTTTGGGTAACCTGGTCTACTGGGAGGTGTCCCTGCCCATGGCTCGGGGTTTGTAATTAGATGGTCTTTAAGTTCTCTTATAACCCAAACTATTCTGTGGTTCTATGTTTCTATGCCCTGTAAAAAATTTCACTTAGTTCAACATCTGGGAACTAAGCAACTGTTTTTACCTGGCATTGGACTCACAAATTCCTAAATAATTTTTCCCAGTAAGTAGATATACAATTTTGATTTAATAATTTCTTTAACTCATACAGTACAGCAATGGATCATGACATAAAAGGCATCTTTTGAAGAATGTAGACCCACAGTTGGACAGTAAGTCCACAGATGATCAAGGATCATCAAAAGACAGAGGAAAAAGTAGGACTTAAGTGTTCTTGTTTAATTCTTCAGCAAATTCTGTTATACAAACAAGGCAGGTCACTTCACCTTTCTGCATTTTTTGTCTTCTCTTTTAGTGGTCCATGTCTATTTCATTTCTATTGCATGGGGGAGTGGGGAGGGGAGGCAGAAACATTTTCTTAGACTACGTGTACTTTATGAAGCAGCAAGATTTGTGGTAAGTTGATTTCACACATACACAAATGTGATAAAAATTCTGGCCTAGACTGAGCTACATTTAAGAAGATCCACTGTTTGAATATTTGGTCCCAAAGTAGCTCCATACTATAAAGAAAATGCAGGTACACATGATGTGTGGGTATATTTCTCTGCTACAACAGTAATAGAATACGATGAATTAATCTTTGTTCTGTTTTTAATGCTAGTATTGCCAGATGATTCACTTTGCTTTATCGTAGCATATATAATGGCATTCAGACATTCCTGTCTGTCCACCTGAGACCTCTTAAGGTATTTACTTCTGAATGTGATTGCTACCAAGGACAAAAATAAACTCTTCTCTTATTCTATCTGTAAGAAAACCTTGGATCAGTTTATTGTTATTTTCCCAAACATTACCTCATTTATAGATTTATATATTTGTAACCATATGGAACATTAAATGGGGGCATTTCTATACTAGTATACAATATATTGAATAAAAACAAGTCTTTTTTTTAATAAATCAGTGTAGTGAATACTAGACATTAATCGTTATTAGGTACAGTTTCTAGGTCTCTCAAGGGTTTCAGTGTGATATAGCACTTTATATACACACTGACATTAAGTCAGCCTGAATGCTACTCTGGATCTGTCACTACACTTTGATCTAACTTCGCCCTTCTGCCCCACTACATTCCCTGTATGTCTGACTTCTGCCACAAGGGAACTGTTCATACTCCTTCATCTTTCACTATTAACCTGAGAATTTAATTATTTAGAAAACTTCCTTAATTACTGTTCCTTCATTGCCTCCTACATTCATGAACAGTCCATTATATACCCTGCATTCATAGTCATGAGGATTTATGCCAGTGTGTGTATTAATTACATCAAATTAGCCTTTAGAATATTTCAATGAAGGAGGAAAGAATACCCATGCTCAAAGGCATGCATCGCGTCTCCCCACACAACCTTTCACTAACCAGACACACAGCACCACCACCAGAAGTTAATTAAGTCCAGAGATGTGTGGAAGCCTCTCATATAAAATTGGCTGAGAATTTTAAGTGCAAATTTACATGTAGATATGTTGTATGTGGGAGGGGAGAAAAAAATCTTTTATAAAGAATCTTGCTTCTACTGAGGCAGCTTCTTATTACTATTAGTTGATGGACTTATGACTACATCTGTGACTTATTTCTGGTGAAGAAAGAAATAAGCAAATACCAAACACAATAGCAGCTAATGAAAAGCCAACAAAAAGACTGGAAACAAGGATCCTATTTAAGGTCCTAGCCATGTTCTCTTCCATGTGATCCCTCTACAACAGGATCCTCTGTTACAGGAAGCAGCTTGCTGGCTGCCAGCTCTTTTTGCCTGGGGACTTCCCTGAGCCTGTCAATTGCTCCTCAGGAACTAGTGAAGTGATAGTAGTAGAAGCTATGTCCAGACTGATGTATCAATCTGTAGTGTGCTATTACCTGACTATAATGACTGCAGATCTTGTTGGAGTATAAGGTAGCTTCTTTCTGGCTTACATGCCAATGTTTTCCTCCCATGGAAACCATTGTTGGAAAGGAGAAAAAGAGGATTGTGTGCAGTTCTTTCACCCTGGAACTGACTGAGACCCAGATGGCATCTGCATGTCCAGAGGCCTGTGAAACCAGTGTCTGTGCCAGGGATAACACTTTGGGCTTATATTAGAGTAACTGGTACTAAGGTTTTAGAGATCAGGTAGTATTTGCAAAATATCCACTTAAGACTAAATGGGCCCATTATTATTTGGGTATGACGTACATTGTATAAAAAGGAAAGGTGAATCTACTTTTGACTGAGAAAAACACAATTCAACGATTGTGTGATAAAATTCTAAAGTAATGTGCAGAAATCAAGGAACAGAAAAACAGCTGCAGTCCTGTGCAATACCAATGACATCATGAAGTGAAAAACATGGTAACGGTGAAAGCAATACAGTTTGTGGATTGCTCATGTTCTGCAGTGATAGAAGTCAGAATAATGCCTGAAACATGATATGCTAGAGCGCCTTCATGGACTTTTGTCACCACTTCCACCAAACTCTTCTAGACAGATAGGTTCCTTTCTTGCTCCACTGACACATCTATATAGAAATCAGGGCCAGTGTGGTCTGAAAAGCCTGATGGTTGTAGGGATTTACAGATACTGTCTTCTGTTTCTGAAACAAGCCATAGGAGATATTTTTTCTAAAAGAGAAAATTCTTTTTTTTTTCTTTTTTTTTTCTTGTGTGTGTGTGTGTGTTTTGCTGTTTTGTGTTTGTTTGTTTGTGTGTGCGTTTGTGTGTTTATTTTGTGTATGTGTGTGGGTGTTTAGAACACGCTAATACTCAAGTTTTCTTATCAGGCCATACAGAAAACATTTCACACTTCTGTGGTCATTCACTGCTCTCATTTACTCAGAGGCTGAGCAAGGTATAAAAGCATCCATCAGGTGGGTAAGATACATTACCCCTTTCTAACATATGATTTAGGCCATCTATCAGCCCCTATACAAACCTTGCTAGACAGTTTTAGTATGAAAACCTTGAGCTTTACAGTATAGCATTTATCACATTTTCAAAGTTAGCTCTCTGGAAATACAGGTGTATTGTTTTGCTCTGTCACGTCTCCTATCTCCAAACTGTTTTGGATTTTTCATGAACTCTACTGATATTCAAACCCCATGAGAGTCAATATATCATGTTAGCCCAGAAGAAGATCCACATTCATACTGAAGTAGCACATTGAGAGTATCTGTGTGTTTGCAAACATTCTTGTAACTTATACATACTGTACATTGTCAAACATATTTTTATTAAATGGCTCTCAATTGGTAGTGACACTTCATTAGGTGCATTTCATTTTGGTGAAGGGAAGAATAGAAATTTATTTCTTCATCTTTGACACAGTAAAACAAACAAGCTAAATATTAGTGAAGAGGCTGGAGTTCAATTCTACTTGATTTAATATAAGGTCTTCAGTTCTTTTTGCCACAGTTACATGAGGAATGAGACAGAGTAGGTTTTGCAGAATTCATATTACTGTGAGTGACCTTAAAAAAAATCTCATTTTTATGATTACTTTAGTGTAAGACTTTCCTAAAGCACTTTACAATATGCCCTTGGTAAAAGGTGTTTTTTGTTTGTTGTTGTTTTCATTGTTTTTTTTTTGCTTTGTTTTGTTTTTATTTGAATATGTCAGGTTAAAAAGTAGTAGTTTACTTATAGCTATAACCAGACACAGCTCATTTGGCTCATTCTTACTCTGTGGAGGTTTAATAAACTCCACGAGTTGAAAGTTATTTTCTTCTTTTGCAGATCCTCTTATAACCAACACATTCTGTAAATGTAACATTTACTGAAATTAAATAAACTAGTTCTCTCTAGAGTTGAAATATATAAAATCATGAATGATGGGAACATTGTTCAGTAGATCTCATAACACAAGAATCAAATTAGGATACTAAATAACTTGATTAGGCAGTAGGTTTAAAGCTAGTTAAATAAAGCAGATTTTTTATAACAAATAATTAATCTTTGGAACACACTGCCACAGGACACAGTAGAAGCCAAAAGTTTAATATAGTTAAATAAATAAATAAATAAATAATAATCTAATGGAATAAAAATCTACCAGAGGCCAGTAAGTGTGAGAATGTGAGTGAGACCTTCAGCATCTACACACATATTTTCAGAATCTGGCATCATATATTATGGGAAGCCTGACTCTGCTCTCATGGCCACTGTCAGGAACTTGCTACTTGTGCTGGAGACCTTTGGTGTTACCATGTGTTGTCTTACCATGTGTTGTCTTCCCCCCCCCCCCCCCCCCCTTTTTTTTTTTTAGTGAAGAAGAAGTTCGTATTTAGGTACCTATATGCTTTCTATATAACTCCATACTAGACAGAAATAAATATTTCTTGTCGTAATAGACTATTGCAGCTTCTATTCTCTTTTCTTAACCTCCAAACAAAATGTATTGTATATAATGTAGTTTATACACAAATTTATTCTTTTTTTTTTTTTTTTAATTTCTTTTCCCCATTGAAATTTTGCAGGGCAGTAATGTAGGCAGCAATATCTTTATTATTTTCAAAGACAAGGTTTCATGCATTTTCATAACTGCAGGTTTTGATTTTCTGATAATTTAGATGAAAAGGAAAATTTTAAAGAAAATAAAAATTATAGAATAATAAAAAGGTATGAAGCTTCTCTTTTTATTCAAAATTTCTAAAGAAGGCATAACCACACTGTAAAGTACTTGTCTGATGCATAACTCAAGGATGATGCTGTTCAGATTTGGGTTGCTGTCTAGCAAATAGCTCTTGAAGTGTCAGTGGTCAGTGTAATTATTCAAGGAATTTAGCATTGCCAAAGATATTTAAAAGTGCTCCTTCCAGTTTAGTATGAAGGATTCGCCTAGGAGTAAAAACTATGTTGTGACCTGTTGGAAAACAGATGGAAGAAATCTCCAGGATCAGAAGATGCAAAGAACAAAACGTTGATGGCGGTAGCTTTTGAATTTCTGACTGTTAATGCGATTAATAAAACAAATGATAATAACAACAACAAAAAAAAAAGACTGTCTGCATGATTCTCCTTTCTTATTTTTGTCTTTAACATGTTCCCAGAATTTAAATAATCTGCTTTTTCTCCTTCTCTTGCAATTATGAGAATATATAAACATACACATACACAGCTGAACATCTCAAGCTCTCAAGCTTCTAACACTGAGCAATGCTTCATCAGTAGTATTCCTGGAACATAAAAGTGTATTTTTCCACAATGTAATCACTTAGATGCATCTTGAAATGAGACTCATGGGTGTAAAAACTAAAATTTCCATGGGATGCCATTTCTCTGTAATTGTTTATGGTAGCAGGGATAGAAGGGAATTTTATTTCACTAAGATATTTAATGTTCAACAAGTTACTTAAAGTCATGATTTCCAAGAAAACATCTGATTATATTTAAAATGCTAAATACATTCTTAAGCATTGTGTTTGGTCATATACAGGGATTGCTTGCAGAACTTCTGACCTAATGGGTCTCCTACTCAAGTTCGTTAACACCCTGGAATATCATCTAACGAAAAATAGAAGTGGTATACTTCACCAGGATTATTTCCAAATCTATTACAATTGGAATTCCCATTATAAGACAATCATGCAGCCATGTAGGCTTCCTAGGCCTCTGCTACATTGCATCACAGTTGTCATAGGGTAAAGCTTTCCCTTATCTCCAGCTTCTCCGGTCCTGCTTAGGTCACTGACTGTCAGAACAGCCTTACCAGAGCTGTCCCCAGCCCCACTGGCATCACTTGGTGGGGCTCTGCCTGCCCAGGGCAGGGCTGCTCGTTGCTTCTGCCCAAACTGCATGGCATCCCAGTCTCTACATACTGGGTGAAGCCTGGGAGAACTTGCTCGTTAAAACCAAGATAAAGAAGGCACCATGCATTTTAGATTTAACTGTGTCCATTGTCCTAAATCACCTACCAATTCATTCTTCTTCTTATGTTTTCCTTGTTTAGATTTTTTCCCCTTTAGTTTAGCCATAGGAGCTGTTCCTATTGTCTTTGACATCTCTTGCTAGTCTTAACTGTAGCTGGGCCATGCCTTACCTAACACCACCCCTGTAATCCCAGGCAATATTTTTAAATTTCTCCTTTGTTTCCTGTCCCAGCTTCCAACTCCTGTGTGCTGCTCTCTGTGTTGGAGCTCTGTGATGAATTACCCACTTAGCCATACTGGTGCCCTGATGTGTCATCCTGAGAGTGAAGATGGCCACTTTCCCCCTTTGAGGATGTTGCCCTTTAACGTTGGCCCTTCACAGCTGCCTCTCCTGGGATCTCACCTACTGTCTGCCTGCATAAGTGAAAATGTGCTCACCTGAAGCCCCAAGTCTGTGCTCTGCTGCTCACCTCCCCCACACCCTACAGCATCTTGCACTCTTCTATTTCATTGCCACTGCAGTCACAGCTGCTGGTGGTTGTCCCCTGGCCAGTCCTGCCCTGTTAGTGGAGAGCAGATCCAGTTGTTTGTCACCCTGATTGGCTCATTCGGTACCTTTATCAAGCAGTAATCCTCAACACCCTCCAGAAATCTTGAAAGCATGGTGAGACATTCCTTTCCTCAGGTATGGTATGGGACAATAAAATGCTGATTTTACACTCTTGCTTTGCTAACTTAAAAAAATACATCTGTGATTTATCGCATGGCAGTCCTTAAGGACAGGAATGGATTATTCACAGGTGATACACAGCTCTGTTAACCCACACTTAGACACTCATGAGCAGTCTAGACAATCCTCCTTGGGAATATAGATAGGCTATTCACCAGACAATAATCTACTATTCATTATCCAGCAATGTTCTAAAATCACTTCTGATGCTCACACCTTGGCTGGTCCAGGGGTGCTGCCCAGTAAAAAAGACATTCAATATCATTCAATATCATATTCAATATCGATATCAATGTCAAAAGACATTCAATATCATAATTCAATATCATATTCAATATTTTGATATATCAATATCAAAAAGACATTCCCCATCTGTTGTATATCAACAGGTGAGATTAACCATTAAAGGCACCATCCCTTGTCAATTTGATGTATGCTTTTCCTCTGCTTTTATATGTTTCAGTACCTTTTTGTTTAAATTGTTTACATTATGTTTATGTTTAAATTATCTGCATTTTGGTTAGTAGGTTTATGTTTAAATTGTGTATATTTCACTTATAAATAAATATCTGTGTATTTAAGGTTCGTTGCTACAATAAAATCACTGTAACTTGGCATTCAGTTTATTGTTGCTTTGTTGTCCAGTATCCAAAGAACCCTTGTTGAGAGACACATTTGGTGTAGTCAGCAGGATACTGGGACACAAAATGACTAACAATAAATTGAATGCCTTGGAGGAGGAGATGGCTAAAGAGGATTGGAAATGACAGTCCTGAAGTCAGGAGTAGATCCAATCAAATTGCTAAAACAGGGCTAAAGTTTGGGAACAATTTTTTAGGCTGGCATCAATACCAGACAAAGAAATTAGGCAAAGGAAAAAAAGCCCTGCTCAAACTTCTATGTTGCTGTTAGGGGACCTCTGAAAATTGTGAAGATGATATAGAAAGAAAAATGAAAAAAATGAAAAAATGGACTCTTATTTAGAAAATTTAAGAGAACACTATCAGAACAGGGTAAGTGATGTATAAGATCTCTTGACTATGGTATGGAGGACTGAGGTATCCTATTAGAACGCTGGTCCCTGAAATTTGAGTAAATGGATTAGAAAAAGCTTTTAGAAATTTATCTGCTCCCATAAAAGCAATAGACACCTGCACAGTTGATGCTATTTTATCACTACTACAGGAAATTTATTCTTTAGCTTTAGTGGTGGAACAAAATAATTTGGTACTTGATGTGCTTACCCTATAGCAAGGAGGTGTGTGTCCATAATTAATTCCACCTGTTGCATTCATGTCAATGTCTGCACAAAAAGACCACAATGTTTACATGATTCCTAAATACTTGCAAGCTTGGCATCAGATTGCCACCTCACTGGATGTTTTTTCACTCTCTGATCTGTTTAGCTGTATTCCATCTTTAAACTTATGGAACACACTGAAATAAACTCCTGTCATTGTAATCCTAGTAAATCTGTTAATAATTTGTCTATGGATCATAATTAAGCTTTGTTCTGCCTGTATCTATAGCATTATTTGAGTAAGCTCATGATGATTAATCTTGCCTTTACACTTGGGATAACTTCACCCCTCCTCTATTCACTTCCCACTATTTTGGAAATAGGGAGAGAGACTTGCTCCACGTGGCTGTAACAACACTGCTTGGACATTGTTGACACCTATGCCATACATAATAGGTAGAAGGTCAAGAGACTTTCCACAAAATTGTTATTCCACAACACTGCCCAAACAAGAGAACCGGTGCTGGTGACACAAAGCCTTGCTCAGGTTATTGAGCTCCATTACCCCTGCCTGTCCAGGGTTTTCGTATCATGCTCCCTAACACACTGTCATCTGTCTCACTGCTCTCTTCTCTGACCTTGACATCCAGCTCTCGCTCCCTGTCTCCTGTCCTTTGGAGGAGTCCTGTGTGTCTGAGCGGCTATATTACACTGAAGACTATCCCTCCTCCTCTTCCCTGTCCATCTAAAAGTTTTTATCAGTCCATTGCTCACCCTAATGCTGCAAGCTGTCTCACCAGGTCTCATTTTTTTGCAATGACTCCATAACAACAGTCTCCATTCATACAAGCTGAATGTCAGGACATGTAGCTTTGTAAATGCTTCAGAAAAAAAGGGGGAACTAGCCTGTGTCAATGAAACATGGAGCCCTTTGCTGTAAAACCAGGATGCTATTTGCTCTCTAGGTTAATGCAACAACTGTTGCTGTTGTATTTGATTTGTCTGGGTTATGTGACTGCATTTCCAGGGCCTTCAGAGGATGTCAAGTCAATTTTAATGCTCTTAGAATTGCAAATGCAGTGTGAATGTTCCCCAGTGTCTCCTGCTCAAAGAGAGAGCAGAGTTAATATTTCTCACAGCTACATACACAGATTAAAACTTAAATCATATATTCTTTTTCAGATTAATATATTGCCTCTTATAGAAGATATAGAAATCTTTATGTAACAAAAGCACTCAGATGATACATAATACATTAGGGAAAGTGTCCAGAACATTTCATGTATTATCTTAATCTATGATCAGTACTTTTAAATAAAATTTTTAGTGTGGTCACTTTCAGGTGATGGTAGTTATAGGAAGTAATATTAAAGTACTGAAAATAATGTAGATGGATGTCAGAGACTGCTGACTAAATGATGTGTGTTTTTCAGGATCTGAAGATTCAGCTTGCAAGGGATAACTATCCACCCAGTCTCTTGTCCTTTGTTTTTATTTTATTTTATTTTATTTTATTTTATTTTATTTTATTTTATTTTATTTATTTTATTTTATTTTATTTTATTTTATTTTATTTTATTTTATTTTATTTTATTTTATTTTATTTTATTTTATTTTATTTTATTTATTTTATTTTATTTATTTATTTATTTATTTATTGAGCTTAAAAACAGATAATTATCATCATCCTTTGTGCTGGGGTCTATGTGTTGGTGTTTAGGGGGCTGATATTCTTTACCTGAATGCCTGGGATTTCTGCTTTGCCACTTATTTGATATTTGATTTTTATCACCTCATTGAAATTCTGGTTCTCTCTCCATGTCTGCCTATTGTATTAAGGTAGGAGATAATATTCTTGAAGTCTTCAGGTGACAGAAGTGCTTTACTGGGTCTGGCTGGGATGGAGTTAACTTTCCCTGCAATGGTCCACACAGTGCTGTGCTCTGCACCTGTAACCAGAACAGCATTGGTATCACATTGGTGTTTTGTCTATTGCTGAGCAGTGCTGGCACAGCACTAGGACTCTCTCCAAAACCCTCCAAAGCCAGCAGGCTGGGGGTGAGCAAGAGGTGGGGAAGGGACATCACCAGGACAGCTGACCTAAACCAACCAAAGGGATATTCCACACCAAATGGTGTCACACTTAGCAATAAAAAGCAGGAAAGGGGAAAGAGAAGGAGAAGGGGGACTCTTGTTATGAAGATGTCTGTCCACCCAAACAACCGCTACATGTATTGAAGCCCTGCTTCCCAGGATGTGGCTGAACACCGCTTGTTGACGGGAAGTAGAGAGTAATTTTTATTTTTATTTTTGCTTCTGTGTGGTATTTTTTTTCTTTTTTTCTATTTTTTTTCTCTTTCCTCTTTTGAGTTAAATTACCCTTATTTCAACACATGAACCTTTTTCTTTTCATCACACTTTCTTCCCGCCCTCTTCTTTTGAGGAGAGGGAGTGAGAAAGCAGCTGTAGTGAAGTTTTAGCTGCCCAGTAGGATAAAACCACCACAGGTGCCCATGTAAAGATTTTCAAAATCATGATAGGCTTCTACAGCCTAAATATTACGTTAAGTGATTTTGCTCTCAGTTGGCAGCAGTCATGACAGAACCTTATACATATGTGTGGATGCTGCAGCAGTTCATGAAATCCAAGCAAAGAGTAGCTTTTGCCATTGCCCTCTTCTTCTGAAAAGAATTAAGTAAGAATGTATTTCTATTAAAAGTCTTCTCTTTTCTGAGATAGTAGATGGAATTTTAAAGGAAAATAATTATTAAAATAATGAAAATTCAAAACTGGATTAAAAAATGATTTACCTAGTATCTATCAACAATCAACACTAAATGCTATAGTAGAAGTTAATAACTCATTTGAAAATCTTGAGAATTAGCTACCCCACTTATTCAGATGTGTTTTATAAATTCCACCTACATTTTCCAGGCATAAAATTATTTGACCATTATGTCCTATATTGTGTCTGAATAAAACATATGTACTGATATTCAGTATTCAGGGACTGTACTGCTGTCCGGGCAGACCTGTCCACCTGTGTGTTTGTATGTTTCCTTGCAACATGTGAAAATGCTGTAATTCTGCATGTGACCTCAACAACTACAGAACAACAAAAATTAAGGGCGAATCTATTGGTACTCCAGGCCATTATTTTGTCAAGGAAAAGGTGCATTGGTTATGTGCTAGCTACTCTTGCTACACACTTTGCAATTTTCAATCAATACTTTACAGGTGCCCAGGAGGTATAAGACCTTTAAAATATAGGGAATGTCTAGACTTGAAACACACCCATGTGCTGTGTAGTATATCTCCTGGAAAGTAATTGTCATGTGGACATACAAAGACTGGTCCATGGTATACAGAAATAGTTGACCTCAATCAATGTAATGAATAACCTCTTTGACCGTCATAGATTCCACTTGTCATTTCTGTGTTGGCCTTAAAATAAGGAAATCTCTTTGAATAGATATCTAAGTATTGAGGTATATGTGTCCTCATTTACCTATCTACTTGAATGCAGAAAATATATAGCCAAAAGAATAAAACATTTTCTTTAACCAATCTAGCACTTAAATGACAGATAAGGGCTAAATGTCATAGTTTTTATATATGTCTTTGAACTAAATTTAGCAGAGTAAACACGAGCCACAACAACCTCAGGTTCAAAATACATGCCATAAGCTTGCTCTTGAGACTAGAATATTAAATAACAGTTCTTCTGAGGGCCTTACATGGATTTCAAACTAAGACAGAAAGTTAGCACAGATTTCCTGGGCAGACTTTAGGCTTTTCCTTCTTCTGTTTTTAGCTTATGTCTACCATAGCACAGCATTAAATAACTTGGCAATATTTCATTTTGGAAGAACACAGGAATGCTGCAGTCACTAGCAATGTGTGTATGTGCCTACCTAACTAAAAGTTATTTCCTGTGAATATTTGCTGCAGGCTTGTGGTCTCCTTTTCACTCCTGCTCCCACCTGCAGCAGTAACATTTTGATGAGTAAATAAAGAGAGAAGATTTTTCAGTTCTTGCAAGAAATTTCTTGGGAGACCAGCAGGTTATAAAACACAAATATGTAAACAGCCCAAAGCATATACAGAAGTTTTTAAAGCCTAATGGAATTATGAAACATCAGTTGCTAGCAAAGAATATTCTTGCTTTGCATGGGGAAACCTTGGAAGGCAAAAAAATTCCTGATGTCTCTGTTAGTCTGTCAGTATATCTTTTGAGTCTACATAACCGTATTAAGAAGCTATCATATAGCTTCCTAACTGAATCTGAACTAAATTGCAATCTATACCAGAAATTTGAGTCTGGAAAAGGAAACAGATAAGAGAAAATTAATGAAGAACACGAGACACTGTCTCATGTTTCTCATGCAAAATCATAACCATTGTAACAGTGTGTAACACTCTCTGCTGTTTTTCTACCTTATTATTAACTAATTTAATGATTTACCACTGAAGTCATAACCTGCACAAAAATTGAAGGGATGATTGTAGTTTTCAGGAAGGAAGTGTTTGAAAGTACCACAACTCTCACTTGGTATAACTTGTTTTTGAACCTGTTGTGTCAATGGTTGATGTATTAAGGATATAGTTTCTGTTATTTGTATCAGTCTGTGCTACTATTGACATAGAAATAAAACATTAAAGTCAAGTAGGAAGTTGTAAGAAGAAAAGAGGTTTTGGAAATTGATCTGTACAAGTTTGTGACTTTGAAGGAGTGTGTTCTCTCTGAGGTACTTGCATGCTTATTTTCATGAGTTATCCCTCTGCTTGACTGCAGCCCTAAAAGTGTCCTGATTTGGATTAAGACCGAAAATACACAGTAGAGAAGTTAAAAAGCTAAACCAGTACAAGTGCAGATAGCAGCTGTTATGCTCAAAAGACATATATGACATAAAGTATGTGATCTCAAGGCTGCATGTCAATTTGAATACAACAGTTAGAATAACAGAATATCCCAAATTGGAAGGGACCTGCAGATATTATTGAATCCAACTCTTGTATCTACACAGGACTTCCTAAAATCAAAGCATATGTCTGAGAATGTCCAAATGCTTCTTGAACTCCAGAAGGCTTGGTACCATGACCTCTTCCCTGGGAAGCCGGTTCTAGTGTTGTACCACCCTCTGGATGAAGAACCTTTTCCTACCACCCAGCCTGACCCTCTCCTGTTGCAGCTTCATGCTGTTCCCTTGGGTCCTGTTGCTGTCCCCAGAGAGCAGAGCTCAGTACCTGCCCCTCCACTCACCTCGTGAGGAAGCTGCAGGCCGCCATGAGGCCTCCCCTCAGTCTGCTCTGCCCTGGGCTGAACAAACCAAGGGACCTCAGCTGCTCTACATATGTCTTCCTTTGTAGACCCTTCATCATCTGTGTTGCCCTCCTTTGGACACTCTCCAATAGTTTTGTATCATTCTTACATTGAGGTGACCAAAACTGCACACTGTACTCAAGATAGGGCTGTACCAGTGCAGAACAGAGAGAGACTATCACTTCTTTCAACCAGCCATCAATGCCGTGATTGATACACCCCAGGGTATGAATGGCTCTTTTGACTGCCAGGGCACACTTGACTCATACTGAACTTATCGACCAAAACTCCCAGCTCACTTTTGTCATAGCTTTGGCTAAGATAGAGCTAATTTTCTTTGTAGAGATTTGTGTGATGCCTTGTTTTGGATTTTTCGATGAAAATAGTGGTGATAGCACACTATGTTTTAGTTGTTGCAGAGTAGTACTTGCACAGAGTCAATAATTTTTCTCCTTCTTGTGCTGCCCTACCAGTGAGGAGGCTAAGGGTACACAAGAAGGAGGAAAGAGTGGACATTCTGAGTGATGGCTTTAGTCTTCCCAAGAAACTGTTAAGCATGATGAGCCCTGCTTTCCTGGAAGTGGCTGAACATCTGTCTTCTGATGGGAAGTAGTGAATGAATTCCTTGGTTTGTTTTGCTTGCACACACAACTTTTGCTTTACAATTAAACTGTCATTACCTCAACCCATAGATTCTTAGACGTTTACCTTATTAATTCTCTCTCCCATCCACCTAGGGAGAATAAGTGAGCAGCTGTGGTACTTAGTTGCCCGCCAGGGTGAAACCACATTTGATGCTTATCCACCTTGCAGTCGACCAAACCCCCCATATCCCTTCCTGCCAGCTTCTGGTCAACTAGAACCTCTGCAGATTCCAAACACTGTTAAAAAATAATTGAGGGAGATCTTGCAATGGCATCAGCAAGCTCTTTAAATCCCATGAATCCTGTTGGACCCCATAGGCTTATATGCATTCAGCTAGAGCAGCAAATTTGCACAAGTTCAGAGTCGGCTGGGAGTCTGGGAGTCAGCTGGGTCATAGTCCTCCAACTCAGGGGTCCAGGGGGTTCCAGGGCCCATCACTGGTGTGCAAGACAAAAGCGAAGAGGTCACTAAATGTCTCTGTTTTACCTACGTCCCTATTCGTGAGGTGACCAACCCCATCAAGTAACATTAACTCAGTCATTAACCAACGTTATCTCTGGTCCTCCTTTTTCTGTTAACATACTTTTAAAAAGCTTTTGTTGTTGTTCCCCACAGTACTTGGCAACTCAGGTGCTCCCGTATCACCTGACCTTGTTTTCATTGTCCATATACTCTATTGTTCTGCCTAAACTCTAGAAGAAGATCCTGGCTTAGCCAAGCTAGCCTTCTGCCCCACTTGCTCAACTCCTGACACTGCTCCTTCCTCTTAAGAGATGGTTCTTAGAAAGCGACCAGCACTGCTGGACTCCAATATCTTCAAGAGCAGATTCCTGGGGACCTTATTAACTAGTTTCCTGAGGACTCTGAAGCCTGCTCTCCCCATATCCAGGGCTGAAGTTTCTGGTAGATTTTCTTCTTTCACCATATACCTGAAATTCAATTACTTCATGGCCATTGTGGCCAAGATGACTGCCAATTGCCATTTCATGCATGAAGTTCTCTTTCTTTACAGGAGCACAGGAGGGCACATTTCCTAGTCAGTTTCCTCAGAACTTGTACCAAGAAGTTATCTTCAACATGCTTTAGAAATTTCCTGGACCTGTTTGTATTGGCTGTGTGGTATTCCCAGTTAACGTCTGGGAAATTGAAGTCACCCATAAGGACAAGGGCAGCTGATCGAGAGATTCTTAATTCTTGATAGAATATTTCATTAAAGTCATCATCCTGGCAGACTGGCCTCTCTCTAGTAGACACTCACAACAGCATCCACTATTTTTTTTTTTCTTTTAAGCCTTACCCAGAGATTCTCAGCTGTGTCATTGCCAACAGCAAGCTCCATACGATTTATTCCTTCCATTACACACAGCACCTGCTCCTAGCTCGTCTGCCCTACCTATCCTTCCTGAAGATCCTATAAGCATGCACACATCCCACCAGCCACAGGACTCTTCCCACCAGCTCTTACTTATGTCAAATGATGTTGTATGATTTGGCAATCTGCATTTCTCTGGAAGGTGAGTTCATGACGTAACTTGTTCCATTTCTGTAAGATCACCTTATCTTTCCTATCTTTCCTACAATTTTCAGTTGTATAGATATGTCTGCCTAAAACAAACTATATATACAGAAACAAAGGAAAATAATTTTGAGTTAACTATAGACATTCACTAAACTAGTGTTTACAGTCCCGTCCCCCCCCTCCCCCCCCCAAGGGAGAAATGAAAATGAATGATTCAGTGTCCTCTAAGCACCATCCTTTAGAACACTTTCTTTGATCTCCAGGAGAAGATGATCTTCAGGGAATACTGCAGCCTCAGTCCAAATTTCCATAATTTCTTGAGGACAGAATAAGAGCTGCCATGGTTCAGATCAATGGTCTATCTAGACAGTAGCCTGTCTTCAACAGTGTCCACATACGAATGTTCAGGAGAAAGAGGAACAAAGTAGACACAGAAACATTATCATCATATCTCAGAAACATTTTCATAATTTTATCTATTTTCAGCATAAGTATTTCCTGAGTTAGATCTGTACTCTTCTAAGTCCTTGCCCAGTCACCCTCTGAACCAGTGTAAGTTTTTGCATCTACACCTTCTTTTGGCAAGGAATTTTGTAGGTCTGCTGTCAATTGTGTGTTGAATCACCCTATCTGGGCGTTATTTTGGGAATGGCCAGTTCTGTTTTAAACGGTGAACTCTAGATCCTACACTGGAAGAATCTGTCTAGATTTTCTACCACTTCCATAACCCTAGATTTTGTAGAACTATGTTTGCAAAAGAAGAAAAAAGTTCTCTTGTTTTATTTTGTTGTTTGTTTGATTTTGAAGTCACTCTTTAGGTTTAAGTGATTCTAGAATTCCAGAAGATGGGTGGATGAGGAGATATATACACCCAGACATACACCACACTTCAAAAATGTGTTGAATAAATTGTCAAGAATCAGGTTACGTTCTCTAATGCTTTAAATAAGCAAAAAACTACCATAAGGAAATAAGCTTTCATAAATGCAAATATTGTATATCAGCTCTTTATCAATTGTTTTTAAAGACATATGGAAGCACCTGGGATTAATATCTGTTCACAGCTGCTTGAGTAAAAGAATTTGAAAGCTCTGGTGTCCTCATCATCTTACTTCATTCTTTGTGGTAGTTCACAGGCAAGTAGAAAATTAAAACAGAACTGGAGTTCATATCCGCTACAAATGCAAAATAATTTTTTTGTTTTGTTTTGTTTTCTGAAAGTGGCCTCCAGGCAAAGGTTCTGCCTTGCCCATGTGACAATAGCTTCATGAAAGGATGTAGGAAGTCAGTTTTAGAAGGAATGCAGATAAAATTAGAATGTTTCTAGGGTTTTGCATGTATAGTAAGCAGTTCTGGTAATGTCATATGAAAGCACAGGATATTAACTTGATTGAGTTAATTTATGTCTTTGATGTACTGTCCATCAGTATTTCAGTAAGTATTTCACGTCATTGATTTCCTGGACTTTTATCAATGCTAAAAATGCCTACATTGCTAATCTCTAATCTCACTGAAAGTGCTATTGAGGTGTAGTGAAAAGGAAAGGGACAGGCAGTGGTCTTAATCAAGAAAATTTGTAGATGCTTACCTAAATAATTTCACGTCAAATTTCTCCAGCTTACATCTGCACCTATACTACAAATAAAAATTGGCAATATACATTGTGTGTCTGTGACAGTAGTTCTACATCAGCAAACTCTGAGAGCACTGGATTTCCTAAGTAGTTCCACTAAAGCTGGATATATCACTTGGCATAATTAGACAACCACCAAAACAGGGCTTTGCATTCTCCACTACTTTCAAATTCTGCCACCATTCTGTTCGCTAAGTAAAAATTTAGTACTGCTTTCATTTTGTTGATTTGTTCTTGTTGTGGTGGTCTGTTTAAAAATGTATAAATGGCTTATAGTCAAAATTGTTTTGGTAGACTTTGTTCTAGTTATACCAATACCTCCAGATTCTGTACAGTTTTGAAAAAAACACATCATAAGAAAAACTATTTTTTAAAAGCATCACCTTTATAAGCCTTACCTGGCAATATTACTTGAACTCAATTATTACAGGTCATGATACACCAGAACTAACTGCAAGATTGGACCCCAAATACGGTTGTTTTTTATATCTTTGCTAAATTATATTTGTAGACTTATATTATAAATTAATCCCACAAAATTTTTGTATACAAGTCAATTATCTTTCTGTGTGCTCCAACAGCATTACTATGTAAATAAGGACTACCAGCAAGCATATGAGTTCACAAAGGAAATTTTTAGAGCCCTGTCACATTGATACCACTTAGCAAATTATTAAATATCTGTTGAAGATGTCTAAATTTAATAAAAGTACAGAAAGTATCAGGATTCGTTATTATCACAGATAATTTATATATTTTTAATTTGCAAGGTTTCATTTACTGTAGAATAAAATCTCACCTATGACATCAAACAGAAGTGTGTTTGCAGTATATCTTGCAGTATGCAGCACAACGGTTTATTTGTTCATGAAATAGCAATCTATTTAGATTCTGAAAATGTGAAATTTAATATTTCTCTGGAGTCTGATAAAAGTAATACAAAACCCTCAAAACTTGTCAGTTTCATTTACAAAATAAATAAATAAATAAATAAATAAATAATACAACAACAGCAAAAGAAAATAAAGGAGGAGAATAAATGTGCATTTGTATTGGTATAACAGTCTACTATGTGACATTGTGATCAAACTTCTATAACAGCTCAGGTCTAGAAATGGGGAACTGAAATTGCATACTGCTTATTAGCTATTCAGCTATAAAGTGTGTATATATATATAAAAAATTATTTATTTATTTATTAACAAAATTCAGTGTTCACAGTCTTGCAGTTCTCTCAGCTACCTTTTAAGCTTATAAATATTTTTTTAAAGAGACTTAATAGCTAGAATCAAGTGGCTATGCAGAAAACATTGCTTTTGTTTTTAACTTTTTCTTCTAGCAAAGTTGCAATATGAAGCTGTTAAACTTGAATCTTAAAAAATGAAAAAAATCAAGAGGAAAGCAAAAATGATACCTCACATTATTATTTTTAAGCAAAAGATATGATTTTTGGAGAATCTGGTGAATTACTTTTAAAGACTTTGTTCTGGCATTCATATTACAAGGTTTGTCTCTGATGACTTCATCAAGTGATCTAAAAGAACTTTTCTTTGTCAGTGAAATAGACATATTAATATCCTGAAAACCTCAGTCTGGAAGCAAAGAAGATATTTTATTAATTGAAAACACAGAGTTTTGAAATACAAATGATCTGTGTTGGAATGTATTACTGTAATAATGGCAACACCATTATTTTTTGGGTAAAGCATTGCAGGATTCTTAGTACCATATTCAGATAACGGTTATTTGTCCGACCTCAGAGCTCAGAAAGCTTACCTATCTACCGCAAAATCCACATACAAAAAAAAAAAAAAAAAAGCTCCAAACATATTCATATTTCTGTTATGATTCTAGGGTGTAACAAAGGTTCAACCAAATTGATTAATTGCAGATTTTTATGAGTAATTAAAGAAAATAAATAAATCAGGAGAATTTGTTAGATATGTTCTTCCTGTTTTAAACACCAGAGAAAAGAGGAAAAGAGGGTCTTAGGTAGTATAGGTAATAAAACTATGCGAATATTATTATTATTATTATTATTATTATTATTATTATTATTATTATTATTATTATTTTATGGAGGATGTATAGAAGAAAGCAGAAGCTATGCTGGAATTGGAAGATTTCCTGTTGCTACAGTCCTTTCATCATTGTTTAAAAACTTCAGAAGGAAGAAATACAAATGTGGTATAAAGAGTAGAAAAAGCAAGGACTGCCAGTAGATATGATCCATACAGCATCTATGCCCCGTGTGTAAGCAGTGACTCTGGAGCTAGAACGTAACCTTCTTTTTACCCAATGAACACTAGAAGAAAGATAAATCCACTTCCCGGAAGGCTCAGTAAAGTAAATCTGTCCTTAGGCCAGTTCAGTGATTATGGGATAAGAATAATTTCAGTGATTATGTTACATCACCACTACCTACAAAATTCTGATATTAGAATAGAAGAAGCACAACAGACACAAAGAAACTGGACATACTGAAGAAAAAAGATTGCCTTCATTTTATAAAATTTTACTGGACTGTAATCTCTGGTCTAAGAAAACTTTATGAATGGGTTTCCTGTATTTATTTTCTAACATAATTGGAAATTAAAGTTCATTTTCAATCTTTTCTTCTTTCTCTTCATTTTCTTTTCCAAATCGGAGTACACCTCTATCCCATTCATACTTTGCATTCACATGCAGAAAAGGATTACATGATTTATTAAGAAACTACAAATTGTATTCAATGCCTACATTTGTGGTTAACTTTACACTTGCTCTGAAGGGAATTATAAAATCAGTTTGATCAGTGTGGATGATTTCTATTTTATCTTGCTTTTTCTTCATTGCACTTTTCATTCAGTGTAGCAATTCAACAGAGAAGGAAAACCCAAATTATACCTAAGTAGTTAATCCATTCTGCCATGCTACTAATCGCTCAATTACTGCATTATGCAGGAATTACTTCTTGTAACTTTTGGTAAAAAGTGATCTTTTTGTTGTATCTGTCATGATAAAACTACATACCTCTAAAAGTCAGGAATATTTTATAAACTTTGGAATACTATCCTAGGGAAAGCTTTCCATCTGTACCTTTTCTGACAACAGAAATATATACTGCTTTGCAGCACTCACAAATCCATAATCTGGAACATCCTGAAGATGCTGGGGACTGATGCTGAACCAGGCCCGATGGCACAGTCTGTTGTTTTGTTCAGGGGAAAACAACAACATCAACAACAAAACACCCTAGAATGACAGAAAAACATATCATAATACCATCAAGTAGTAGTATATTTTGTAGTATATTTAGTATATTTAAGGACTTCTTGTGCCCAAACCACCTGCATACAGTAGGAAGCTCACTGGTACTTATTTTAAAACAGCTTCATCACTCAGAGAGGCAAGAGCTTGTGGAACTTCACAAAACGGTAAAATGGTGTGGGGTTAAAAGAGACCTTCAAAGATCATCTAGTTCCAACCCACTGCCATGGCAGGGACATCTTTTACTAGACCAGGTTGTTCAAAACCCTGTACAAGCTAACTTTGAACACATCCACAATGTGGAATGCATCCACAACTTCTCTTGGCAACCTGTTCCAGTGTCTCACTATCAGCACTGTAAAATATTTCTTCCTTATTTTCAACCAAAATCGACCCTTTTTCAGTTTAAAAATATTGCTCCTTGTCCTATCACTACAACCCCTGCAAAAGGTTCTTTCTCATCTTTCTTACAAGCCCCTTGTAAATATTGAAAGGCCACAATAAGATTGTACTGAAGCCCTCTTGTCTCCAGGTTAAGCAACCCCAGCAATGTTAGACTTTCTTCATATGAGAGGTGTTCCAGACCTCTGATAATCTCTGGACTCACTGCAACAGGTCTATGTCTCTCTTGTTCTGAATGCAGTACTCTACATAGGGTCTCTGGAGGACAGAGTAGTGGGGGAGAATAGATAGATCTTAATTTCAGTCCTGCCTCCCCTCCCTTCCCTTCCCTTCCCCTCCCCTCCCCTCCCCTCCCCTCCCCTCCCCTCCCCTCCCCTCCCCTCCCCTCCCCTCCCCTCCCCCCCCTCCCCTCCCCTCCCCTCCCCTCCCCTCCCCTCCCCTCCCCTCCCCTCCCCTCCCCTCCCCCTCCCCTCCCGTCCCCTCCCTCCCCTCCCCTCCCCTCCCCTCCCCTCCCCTCCCCTCCCCTCCCCTCCCCTCCCCTCCCCTCCCCTCCCCTCCCCTCCCCTCCCCTCCCCTCCCTTGTCCTTCTCCTCATCACTGTCAGAGAGATTGTTAAACTTTATGGCAAAGTTTGGGTTTCCACCCTAGACTATCTTACCCAACCTCATATTAACATTAGAAAACAAACAAACAAACAAAACAAACAAAAAACAACTGACCAGCTAGGAGAAGTTTGGAGCCTGAAAGATACCTATCACTGATATGCCTCAAGAGGGAAGAGTTCTTCAAGAGGCAACATTCTAGAGTCTTCTAGAGACTTCTTTATTAACACGTCTCCTGCAGGTTTTATATGCTGGGGGTAAAGCATTCCCCCAAATTGTGATATGATGCTAGTGGTATAATATTTTACACTGCTCCTCACCTAAACTTATTGCTTTGAATTTAAGAGGACATAAAGTAAAACCAATTAAAGATAATGCACTTTTTATTATTTTATGTACTTTAATAGCATCTGTAGACCTTTGCCAAGATTTTGCTGTGATATGCAAATATATAAAGTTGTTCTATGCCCTGAAGAACTCACATTCTATAAAACAAAACCAGGCCAGTAAGTGTTATTATTCTTATTTTACAGCTGAGAAATCTCAGACTGAAGAAAATAGAATAACCTCCAGAAGTCACATGGAAAATACTGCAATAGGCAGGACTGAAATGAAGATCTATGTCTGAAAAAAATCCACTGGGAAAAAAAAAAAAAAGCTGAGATACATAAACAGCTGTTGCTGGAAAGACTATATATATATGTATATATAACTTTTTTCTAGGTTGAACCACAAGTGATTCATTGAAAAAGTAAAATGACACTGTGGTCTGCCACATGCTTCCTTACAGTCCTTCGTGTTGCAAGATCTTGTTAAGTTGTCTAGTCCTGCCCCAGCTGACAAATATGAATATCGAAACACACACAAAAATTGGTAAATCTTTTTACTTTCTAATTCTTAAGTATATTCTGCTTCTTATTGTTGCTGTTTTAACAAATAACTAAGACATCACACATATCCTTGAATTAAAAATAAATGTGGGAAATAGAAGTCTGCCTTTGTTAATTTTCTTTTCCAATAGCTAATATAGCTGATCCATGCAAACAGTTAAATACTTTATATGGTGCAATATGATACAAATATGAACTGTAAAGTATACAAAGGTATGCTAACAGTTAAGCGACTGAAAGTAAGGGTGTGTGTGTGGGGGGATTTATTTACAAAATTTGAGAAAAAATTAAATACTGGATTGATATTCCTTCTCATAGATGTTTCTGCCATGCACACCAGAGCAGAAAGACTTCAAATTAAAATAAATAAAACAACGAAACACTAATTTTCAAACTAAATTGCAGTGGGGAAGTAATTACATTAAATAGTAACTGTGGGTTCTAAACAAAGATATATATGATTAATCACACTATTTCCTGTGCAATTGGTGTGGATTGCTGGCAGCAATCAGTCAGAGCCAAAGAAGTGAATCACTGACAACACCAGATAGAACAGATTGTGTACTCCCACAGGCCAATTGCTAGAAGACAGCTGAATCACATATTAGAGAAGCTCAAATATTCCTTCCATTCGAAGATAGCGTTGTAGGCTTGAATGTCGTAATCTACCTAGTGAATTCATAACCACACTCACGTCCTCTGAGGTTGGGTGGAAGGCAAGTCCCATGTAATGATACCACAAGATCAGAGAACAAGTGCTTTATTTGTAGAGAAAAATGAAGCTTTTTTCTATTAAAATTTGTTGCATTGCAGTCTACAACTCATCGCACTCTACAACTTCCTTGCAAGGGGGAGTGGAGAGGCAGGCACTGACCTATTCTCCGTAATCACCAGTGATAGGACCATCGGGAACAGTGTTAAGCTGAGGCAGGGGAGGTTTAGGCTGGACATCAGGAAGAGGTTCTTCACTGAGAGGGTGGTCGCACAATGGAACAGGCTCTCCAGTGAAGTAGTCACTGCACCAAGCCTGTCTGAATTGAAGAAGCAATTGAACTATGCACTTAGTCACATGGTCTAAAATTTTGGGTAGACCTGTGCAGTGCCAGGAGTTGGACTTGATGATCCTTATGGGTCCTTCCACCTCGGGATATTCTATAATTCTATGATTCTATGATTCTATTTTCTATTAAAATGTGCCTTTAAACTACAAGCATAAACTCTGAAGATCTTATCTAGCAGTTTCTAAAAGGCATTATGAATGTGAGACCTTTGGCTATTTTAATTATAAAAGGTACATTGCCAAGGAACAGATAATGAGCAGCAGAATGTTTTTAACAACAACCCAAATACATATGAAAATGGTAAAAGCTCATGACGCTGTTATTCCTTCTGTTTTAGCTGGTTTTCTGTTGTTTTCAATGTAGTAATCACCATTACTGACACTAACGGATAGTTTCATTTAAGACATATAGATAAATGGGCATGGAAAGGGAAAAGAAGAATGTATTTTATGCATATTTAGCATGTAGTGGAGCCTTGGATAATCAGAGGTTTGGAATCCAAGAAGATATTCAGCATATGTAACCCTCAGAGCATCTCACTGCAGCAGCAATAACCAGGGTAGCTAGTTTAAAAATAGCCTAATAATGTCTGCAAAAGCTATGGTTACTGCAGTGTCTTCTTGCAGACAAACCTCATTTTGCTATATCTGCAGAATTGTCTCTCAGTTAAACACATAATTCACAAAAACAAAAACAACAACAACAAAAAAACCTGAAATCTGATTTCTTTGTCAAAACTCTAGATCCATAAATTTGTGCAATCCTTACTTACCCATTTAGTTCTTGTCAGTTTTCTCATTTTTTATGTATGAATGTTGTGAGGTTTCTCTTTGCCCTGTTTGACATTGCCAAAATATAAACATTTTTCCATCATTCTAGAACTTTTCTGGGAATTGAAAATGTGTTAAAATTAACCAAACTGGTTTTCTCTAAGCCAAATCCTTAAATACAAATTAGCAAAGCTTAAAGTCTGTGCATATTTTTTTTCCCAGTTTTGTAAAGCTGAAAAACATTTGTGTATTTGTACATATTCATATTTCTGTGGCATTTGAATCACCACTGATTCTTCTTTGTTTAGTACACAGACTTGCTTCACCTGTTTTACAAGCTACAATATAAATTAATTGTTCTGTAAAAGGCACAAAATCAAAAGCACTATTTTTATAACATACATCCAGAAGCTTTAACTACTGAATAACTGAGGAAGATATCAGAGTTTCTGTAGAAGATTCTAAGAAGTTCAAAGTAGCGTAGGTATATATATTCTTTATATGTTTTTAAAAGACATCCAAGTTGAAACTAGACCCTCCCTTTAGTAAGCTACTTGCTTCCTTCCCATATGTACTCACCAATTTACTTTCAGCAGTATTTTTAAGACAACACACTTTACTCTGAAGTCTGTTCTGTTCATGCAGAAAGCAAATGCCACATAACCCTCTTCAATACAGTCAGTTTGTAGGATCCAGGTGAGTAACATTTAATTCTTCTGTCCTACTGAGGTGCTTAAATTTTGCTGTGGTAGAGAAGCGAGGAGAAGCCCTGCAGCTGAAAACCAAACTTGAATAACCATGAGTGACTCTGAAAGGTTTGGAGGCAAATAACATACAATGATTAAAAGAGGTCAAAATTGCAAGGAAGAACTGGAATACTGGTTGTATTCTGGACCATAATGATTAAATACAATACCCTGAACTATCATACAGTGTGGGCAACCCAAGAGCATGCACTGAAGGACTACTGAGTGCTTCATATAGGTTCCTTTAATAAACAGAATAACATCATTGTTCACTGTCAATTATCCCTTACAATCTGTAACGTTATTAAAAATAAAAGTTGAGCTTGCCTTTTACAAGCTTTATTTTCCACCATGTGGAGGCTGACCTTTTATTTAGCAAATTTTCCTAATGTTAACAGAGGTTAGTCAAATAAAATGGAGATAGCAAGTTTTTTGATCAGTGAATGTGCGGTTTGAGACATATGAAAGGATACAACATGCTTGTCTTATAAAATGTATGTATTAGATCTCTTAAATTGCTTCATCATCCTTCCTCCTAAAATCACAAATGGATTGTGAAAAACCCCAATTATTAAAATATTTCTTAATAATTTAAGTAATACAAAAATAAGCAATTGATAGAAATCTAAATTTGTATTTGTTTATACTCTTTTATTCCTTTACTCTATTTTTTTTTAAACAACAACAACAACAAAAAAAAACTAAGGGAGTGTTGAACAATTGCTGCATATTAACAATGAGTGTCTTTTTATTTTATTGTAATTTTACAACTGGAGCTAATTGTAAAAATCAGAAATGTGATGTAATAAATAAAAACACAATTCGTTTCTGTGTGTTCAGATTAACATTTTAGAGATGCACCTTAGAAACCTCATTTGAATTTAAAGGTCCTGGACTTAAAAAATAAATAAATCTCACTAGAAGAATAAAAATCTTACCAAATAGCTGACCACATCTTCTAAAGCAAGTCACTTTTCTGTAAGCAATAAACAGAAATTCGGACTGAGTCAGTAATATAAAACTAAGGGAATTACTGAATATTCGTTTATTTCCGTCCAAAATTATGAGATAAAGATATGAAAGAATTACACTCACTTTTTTAAAAAACTTTTTTTTGTGTGTGTGTGTGTGTGTTTGTGTTTAACATAAGTCGAATATCTTCGTTCTTCAGTCAACAGATTTATCTTATTTATCTTGCTTATCTCATTTCTCTTGTGCACAGTGTTACATTTACTAGTATTGACCTGTGCTCGGAAGACTGCTCAGCTTACAGCTATAGTCACAGTGTCACGAACGCATGTATTTAATTCATCTAGAAGTTGTTTGTGTCACCAGAGTGGGACCTTGGGTTGTGGTATAATTAAAATTGAAAAACAATAAAAGAACACTTTTTTTTTTTTCACTCTGAAAAGAAAGAAAAAATAAGAGAGGCTAAGGATGACCTTTCTAATAAAACAAGAACCTGCACTGATCCCTTTTGGTTCTCACTCTTGCAGGTAAGTAAAAAAGAGCATACATTAGCATATAACCCAAATAAAGGGCATTACTTTTGACACCCTTCTGTTTGGCCTCCCTGCTTTACAGTACTAAAACTTTTATATTTTTATATTTTAAATTCAGAGGTGGAGGATGGGAGAATTCAATTATCTTGTGGCCATTTACATATCTTCTAATCTTGCAAATGAGTAAAGAGATACCACAGACAAATCACAGAAAACCTTCCAAACAAGTACATTATTTTTTCCTAGTCTTTTATTTTGTTTTTTTTTTTTTTCTTTCTTTCTATCCAAGATTTTAAGTCAACTATAGTGTCAGCCTTAATTTCCAACTTCATACGTGTGGGAAGTTTAGATGGAATTAGCTTATCTTCTTAGCATGGGCTGTTGGTTTAACTTAGATGACTTTAATTTACAACTAAAAACTATCAACATTTCTGAAAAAATGTACTAAGAAAATTTGAAAGATTGTTTAGGAATAAATCTCCTAAGCAATAGCTGGGCACCTTCTTATTTACCTTTTCTTTTTTCTTAATTTGACAATTTGAGGTACGGACAGATGTATTTAATAGCTGTTTCTGTCAGCAAGGCTTTTCAGGACTTTTACTTGGAAACAGAATATAGGAAGTTCAACAATTTCTTTTGAAGTACATAATTCACACAGAATCTCTCTCTTTTTTTTTTTTTTTTTTTTATAGTTTCAATGGGAAGACTCAACACTGACCTGGAAGCTACAGTGATGCATTGTCCAGCTGAAATCTAGGAAGTGTGGTGCAGCGGACTGCCATCACAGGGATGAACTCCTGATGTGTTACAGCACTCAGAACAATTATGATATTTTCATCTACATTTAGTACTAGATGAAAAAGTCACAATGCCTGACAAGTGTCCATAATCTGTGAGTTATTGTCCAAAGTTTACCTGTTCTTCCTTTCCAGCATCTGCAGGACGATTGTTTTCCCTTCAGCTGCAAGCAGTTTTATGTATATCTTTGCCATAAAATGTCACGAGATACATGATCTGTTCAACTGTCACAGTCATGGGTTGATTGCACTCTGCCAATACAGTGCAGATATAAATACCTCTACACTGGCTGGTTTGTGTCCTCAGAGCTGCACAGGCTACCTTATGAAAACAAACAAATTTGGTTTCAGCTGTAGAAGTGCTTTCTAGAAGAGATTTCTTCCTGGGTTAGAAATAAGGATCCCTACTTCAACATAACAAATCAATAATTTAGTAAGTGATTTTGCTCTCCTTAGAAGATCTTGCTGTACAGTGCCTTATTTTCTTTATGCCAGCGGGGTTGAATGAATTTTTTTTTTTCCTTTCAATAGTGTTTTGCAAGCTAGGATTAACATTGGACATCCAGACAAATTTTTCTGAGTCCTTTTGAACATACCTTTGCCTTTGGTCAAGATGCTTAGTGAATATAAATGGATGTAGTCCAATCCTGGCTAATAAAGCTATGCTTGTCACTAAAGTTAGCAAGTGACTTACGTTGAAATATTCCAAAACCTGAAAGGGTGGAATATTCAAACGTGTGATCACAAACAAAGACCTTAGTGCACCTTTAGAAGTTACTGCCTGGCCACTGAAAGGCAACAGTAAACTAGAAAGGTAGTGTTCACTTGTAGTATCCTCAATCTGTGAAGTAAAATATGTTAATCTGAAGGGAATTCAACATATTCCTTGCAATCATAGTGCCTAACTATGTGTACATAGTGTGTTACTGCACTGCAGTTAAGAGATGTCAATTCATCATTTCCATTTGTGTGTACACAGGTGTACACACAACAGATGTAAGCAGGTTTACAGGTGTAAACTCATGAGAGAAAGTGTATTAGAGTTACATTACTGAAGCACCTATTACACACCATCCACCTCACCCCTCTCCAAGTGGTCATCTCTCAAGCAGAGGCAGATGGATGATGCAGAAGCCTCATGGCCTGTCCCCAGCATGTCATATGCATGACTTATTAAAGTGAAAGAAAATGTCGACTGATTTAATGATAAAATATGGTGATTTACACCATCCAAGTTGAGTCCCACTCCACTTTTAGGTTAACACACTGTCTTCCTTTTCCATATGAGGTCCTTGAGGGCCATGGAGCTCTCATGGACTTTCCCTTGGAATTTATCTGTCCAATGATGGTGATACAGGGTGGAGGTTCCTTCCTTTTGTCAGCTGTGTGAGCTGGCTGGAAACAGATATCTTACATTTTGAAGATATTTAGATACATCTCTTTCTGCCTTTAAACTTTTTCACTGTCTTCTTAATCATCTAGGAAAGAAGTCTACTCTGCACAGTACTTCACAGGGTCTTGCAAAACTCAGTTGTCATACTGGTTTGCTTATCTGCCTGGTATAGCATCCTTTGTTCAATAATGAGCAAGTGGTGGCTTTCTTTTGTCAAGTACGTTGAGATCATCTGATAAATATCTCTACACAAGAACAATTCTCACCTGATTTATGAAGAAAATTAATTACCTACTTGGAATTATTAATGAGCTTTCAAGAGAGCAAAAATATGAATCTGAACTCAGAATATTTTTATTTGCAGGAGATGTCACCAGTTTTACACTCAGTTTCTGGAAAAGTTAGTTGTAATGCTATGCCATAACATTTCATAACCTCAAGTCCCACAACATTTTATGAAGTTGGGTGAGTATTATGTGGTGGTTTCACCGTGCTAGGCAGCTGAACACCACAACTGCTCTCTCACTCCCCCTCCTTAGATGAGGAGGGGAAGAAGTAAAGGAAAGAACAACTCACAGGTTGAGATAAGGATGATTTAATTAAAGGGAAAAATAAATAATTATTAAGGAAAGATTATTATTAATTAAACAATTTAACTAAACAATTTAATTAAACAATTAACAATTTAACTAAAGAGAAAAAAAAAAGGGAAAGGGGAAAAGGGAGGGGGAAAGGGAAAACTAAACAAAACTAGTAAAGGCTACATGGAAGTGCAGAGGAAAGAAATTACTCTCTACTTCCCACAAATGAGCGATGCTTGACCACGTCCTTGAAGCAGGGCCTCAACGCACGTAGCCGGTGTTTGGGAGGAGGACAGACGTTTTCACAACGAGAGCCCACCCCCCTCCTCTTCTTCGTTTTTCCACCTTTTATTGCTGAGTGTGACATAATATGGTATGGAATATCCCTTTGGTTGGTTTAGGTCAGCTGCCCTGGTGATGTTTCTTTTTTCACATTTTTGCCCACCCCCTAGGAGGGTTAGAGAGAGTCCTGATGCTGTGCCAGCACTGCTCAGCAGCAGACACAACACTGGTGTGATACCACTGCTGTTTTAGCTACGAGTGCAGAGCACAGCACTGTATGGGCTGTTGCAGGGAAAGTTAACATCCCAGCCCGACCCAGTACATATTATGATCCATGTTTTTTAGAAAGCTAAATGTAATTATTCAAAGCCTACATATTTCATTTATTTGTTTTGAAAAAAAAAAAGTTACCAAAATATTCAAAACTAATGAGAGCCAATGTAGAATAGCATAAACAGTCAAGACTTCAAACTAAAGTATAATGAAACTGCTTCACAATTCTTTTTCTTTTTTTCTTTTTTTTTTTCTTTTTTGAGCCACTTTACTCAAATTCAGTAGATGGAAAGTGATTCTGATAGAAGACAAGATGTAAAAAGGCAACATTATGCACAAGGCAAAGCAAAAATAAAGCTGACCAATACTCCGAAAGAAGTCTCTACTACGAGCAATAATTAATTTAAATGAAACTCTCCAGCAAACAGTACTCTTGGACTTTTATTTGCCATTATTTATTTATCTATCTATTTATTTATTTATTTATTCTTATGATCACTCTAGACCATGACCAATGTCACAGGGTTTTCCAGGGGTTTCCTTTTGAATGTGAATGATTCTATCTCTCATTTGTACTCCTGCCACCTTAACTGCACTGCTTTTCTATAAAGGACATTTTAAAGAAAGTGGATTATTCTATGCCAACAGTAACCAAAAACCCTGTAAAGTGGCTGAAGCATAACCCAGTTAAGGACCCCTCATCACATTCTCGGTTCTGCACTTTGAAGACAAATTGTTATTTTCAGGCAGTACATATAGACATGTTCAAATTTGCATTTCTTTGTCTGACACAGACATCAAAAGCTGTGAATTTGTAGCAACACGCTCCCTCTAAGAATCATGCAAATTTACTTGCAACCCTGGCTATCTGTTCTGTGGCTGAACCTATACTATTCAGCCTCAACGGTACAGGTACCTGAACTACTTACCACTCTCTCAAGTCTGTCAGCTTTATGCTGCATAGTTCTGATTTGAAAGTAAGCATTGTAGCAACTAAATGTATATGTATTTACCAATGAGGAATTCAAAATTATTAAGGGCAAACTTGATGATCATGGCTACACATTATTAATCACTATCATCACATATATAAAACTGTTTGTCCTTTATACTGTTATCTTAAACCAGCCATGTGTATGCAGTACTGCAGACCTGATGCCATGTAGTCAGGGCTGATGGCTGTGTCTTTGCTGACCTCAGTTACAGAGGCTGGGATGATCAAGCATGAGAGCTCTTCAACAAGAAAAGTCTGAGAAGGCATAGTCTTATCCTCTTCCTTCTCTTTTCACTTGTCTTAGTTGATATTCATATGCTGCTTGCTCCCCGTCCAGAAAGAGGGATCTGGTTTGCTCCTGACCTACTTACCTCGCTTTTGCATTTAGCAATAACCCTTCTTGTTTGTTCAGCAAGATGTCCTGCATATTTGCAGCTCCTTGTATTTATCTTGCTTTGCTTTTTCTTCTTATAAAGTTTGTTACTTGGGTTGCTTCTTAACACTGCTTAAGTGCAACTATACAAGACTGTGTTTACCACTTTGGTGGCACACATCGCTCTCATAAATAACAGGTTTATACATGGTGCCTAGCAATACTTCAAGAGCATTAAAACATACTTACAAATCATTGGTTGCATTATTTTAGCACACTTACACTTGGGTTTAAAGCAAGTTACTATTGATTATATTGACAATATTGATAAATGTACTTACAGTTTATAAGTTTTATGGGCCATTGTTTTGATGGCAACATGTAATGGAACAAAATTTTGTTTATGGTTGACAAAAGAAATTATGTTTATGAGTGCCACCTCTATTTCTCCATTTCAGTAGACCTAAATTTGTCTCTCTGTTGTTGAACAATACATGTACTGAGTTGGTAAAGATTGTCCAGCTATAGAATCCACAGTCCAGATCATTTTTACTATCTTTCTCTTGTAATTTTTTTCTTATCTCCCTATGTTTCTCTGGACCATAGCAGACATGCTGAAAGACAGTCTGGCAGGTGTGATTTCCTCCCCCACACCCTCAATTCCCTTTTGCTCAGATAATCCCACTTGCTGACCCGTTTTGTCCCTGAAGAACCACTTGGCACTGTTACAGAGATTTTAAAAGCATTCAGTTATTCCTCCAGAGTACCTTAAAAGGTTGCTACTGTTGGCTGTGGAAAAGAATTTGGAATGAAAATAGGTTCTTAATGAATTCCATTCAGCTAAGCCTGAATTCTCATGGTCAGCATCAGCAATGAGAGTTTTTATTGCAGCGAGCATTTGATTCCCAAGCAATCATCTCTTACCTACCACTGGAGAAACACATCCCCCTAGACCTCTGCTTTCTTTTGTCTTCTTGCATCATTCTTTTATTCAGTTTTTCTCTGCATTTGTGACTGACGAGACAGGCACTGCAAAGTTTTCCCTCTCAGCTCCATGTGTCTTTGCCAACTAGTTTTTGATGTTTTTAATGGAAACTACTATATAAAATAAAACTGAACTTCATATTCATTTTAGGACTAAGTCTTGCAGTGTGTGGTGCTGCATTTTGAAAAATGGAATTGCTATGCTTCATACGGTTACAAACAACAGACTGTACTGGCAGTCACAGTGCATATATCTGGTAAATTCAGTGTAGTCCATCACTGTAAGAGGTCTGTTCCTCCTATTGTTTTGAGTGAATGCAGTGTTAGCAAGTATCTCAAAGAAAGCTATGCCAGTGAAACCAGAGCTGACACCTGTTACTTTCATTTGGATAAATTATCTAAGTCTCTTGTTGCGTCATCTGCTGTTGCTGACTGTCATTCTTAATGTCAAACATCACTTCTGTTCTATTGACAGTCAGTCACACAAATCTTTTGCCACTTTGTTCTGCAGGACCCATACAATGACTTGACCAATAAACCTTATGCTGACAATGGAATATAAATAATAACTATGAGGAAGATAAAGTAAAATGTATTAAGAAGCTTCTATGTGGGACTTAATATGTTAGAATTATGAAAAGAGTTGGGAGTTCAAGTCTCTCTTCTTGCTTCAAGTTACCTTTGCAACATTAGACGAACCAGAATTTGTTGGTAGAGGATAGAGGAGTGCATTAAGGTAGTTAAAACAAATCTTCTGTAGTCTTGAAAAAGCACAGTTAAAGTCCAAATACAGAAAGGAGAGAAAAGAGAATTGAAAATGTTATTTCATAGGGGAGGAGATGACAAAATGTAAAGGAAATAATGGATTGCTGCAACATAAACCAAGTAAAATATTGTTTTTTACGTTCAGATGCAGAGGAGTACAGGAGCAATATCTGTGCACTCATGCAGAGAGAAATAACCAGAGTAGTGTCCAGATGAACCTGTACAGAAAGTGCTCCTATAACAAGGCTGGTTACAGACTTGAGTTGAAGTTAAAGCATTCTCAAGGATACAACATGGTTTCAAACATGGAGATAAACTAAGCAACAGCAATTATATGACCTCAGTCTATTTTATTGTTTGCTCATTATCTTCTCCTTTCCTGCAGCTCCTATTCTTTCTTTCTGTCAATAAATAATACAACAATATCAGTAAATTGGGAAATACAGTAGAAAACAACTCCCTACTCGGGTGTTCAAAGACAATCATGAAGAATATGATTTGGTGTGAAGTTCATTCTTATTCTGAAATCTGAAATGTCTCTGGCTTCACTGACAGTGTCAGCATAATCAGTAAACAACATTTTATAGTGACATAAAACCTTTTGCACAAAAATAAGAATTATGAGCATGGCACAATTATTCTTTATGTCAGCTGACTGCTCAGATAGCCATACATTAGCCAGGAAAGGAATATTCTCTGCAAGAAACACACTACAAATTTTTAAAAGATTAAAGATAGATATTCTGCTTTTCTCCTTCTCTCCTTCTCTAACCCAGAAGGGTGGAGATGGATTTAATCCAAACTAAATTATTATGGAAACAGTGCCACACAAAAAACATTTGGTGATATTTGCAGGCAATGGCTGTGACATTTTCAACTTGTTAAAAAGCAATGAAACAAGGAAAGATACTGCCAAACTGGGAGAAAATGAGACTTTGAAGTACTGAACTTCTAAAGCCCAATATAACATCTCTGTATTTTTCTGTGACAATATGCTAGAAAGATAAAGTAATCTCCTTTGGACACTCCCAAACAAGATGTGTTATCAGAGATTTACTGAGCTGAAGATCAAGAAAGAACTATAGATCATCCAATCTTCCACCCTGCATTTCACACACTTTCAGTTTCCCCAATTACCCCTGCATTGATTCCATCACATTTTTGACCAAACTACTTTCTGTGAGGATGCCAGCTTTATCTGAATTTACCAGGAATAGAAAATTTAACCTTTCCTTTGATAGCTTGCTTCTAGGGTTAATCACCTTTACTTAAAAAGCTCTTCTTTGGTTCTAATTTGAACATGTTCAATGTTGCTTTTAAACCAGTTGCTTTTAAACTCTCAGCTTGATCAAAGGGCCATTGCAAGCCCTAAATATTCTTCTTACGAGAATAGTTATTCCTTATTATCGCGTTGCTTAGAAGTTTCATTTTAATATTCTTAACATATAAATGTATCTTAATATCTTCAGTCCCTGAATTACTTTTGTGGAATTTTGCATCCCTCCTATTCATAAGTTTCCAGTAACATCCAAGTACCTGAGTACCTGAATAATATCTCGTTAGAGAGTATATCACAGAATCACAGAATCATCTAGGTTGGAAGAGACCTCCAAGATCACCCAGTCCAACCTCTGACCCAACACCAACAAGCCCTCCACTAAACCATATCACTAAGCTCTACCTCTAAACGTCTTTTAAAGATATCCAGGGATGGTGACTCAAACACCTTCCTGGGCAGCCTATTCCAATGCCTAACAACCCTTTCAGTAAAGTTCTTCCTAACATCCAACCTAAACCTTCCCTGGTGCAACTTTAGCCCATTCCCCCTCGTCCTGTCACCAGGCATGTGGGAGAATAGACCAACCCCCACCTCGCTACAGCCTCCTTTAAGGTACCAGTAGAGTGTGATAAGGTCACCCCTGAGCCTCCTCTTCTCCAGGCTGAACAATCCCAACTCCCTCAGCCGCTCCTCATCAGACTTGTTCTGCAGACCCCTCACCAGCCTCGTCGCCCTTCTCTGGACTCGCTCGAGCACCGTGATATCCTTCTTGTAGCAAGGGGCCCAAAACTGAACACAGTACTCGAGGTGCGGCCTCACCAGAGCTGAGTAAAGGGGGACAATCACTTCCCTAGACCTGCTGGCCACGCTGCTTCTTATGCAAGCCAGGATGCTGTTGGCCTTCTTGGCCACCTGAGCACACTGCTGGCTCATATTCAGCCGACTATCAACCAGTACTCCCAGGTCCTTCTCTGCCAGGCAGCTTTCTAACCACTCATCTCCCAGCCTGTAGCTCTGCATGGGGTTGTTGCGCCCCAGGTGCAGGACCCGGCACTTGGCCTTGTTGAACTTCATACAGTTGGCCTCAGACCATCGGTCCAGCCTATCCAGATCATCCTGCAGAGCCTTCCTATCCTCGAGCAGATCGACACACACCCCTAACTTGGTGTCGTCTGCAAACTTACTGAGGGTGCACTCGATCCCCTCATCCAGTTCATTGATAAAGGTATTAAAGAGAACTGGCCCCAATACTGAGCCTTGGGGGACTCCACTAGTGTCCGGCCTCCAACTGGATTTGACTCCATTCACCATGACTCTTTGGGCCCGGCTACCCAGCCAGTTTCTAACCCAATGAAGCGTATGCCAGTCCAAGCCACGAGCAGCCAGTTTCTCGAGGAGAATGCTGTGGGAAATGGTGTCAAATAAATATATTAATAATTAGAAGCAAGGTCTATTCCCTAACTCTAGTCAGCATTCCTTTGTTTTGTGGTCCTTTTTATCACAGCAGTACATTGAGATAACCTGTTGAACTGCATCTTAAGTAGACACTTGGACTGTTTTCAGTCACTTTTTTTCTATATATCATCTCTATACATGTAACATAATGCATACTCAAACAATATAAATTTGCAAGTGTGTAAACTTCCTCCCCCTCCCCCCCCCAAATACGCCTATCAAGCAAGGTTTCACCTTCTCTATGAATGTCAGATCTTTCTCATTTATAATTCTGAAAAATCTTTGTGCCTACTGTATTTTTCTTCGGCAGTTTTGTACCACCTTCTAAATCATTAATGAAAATAGTTCAGGTACATTATCAACTTCTGTGGAAATACAGATCTGATCACTAGCAGTCATTACTGATTTCCCCTATGATACTCAACTGCCCTTCATAAAGTGTAAAAAGCTTGCTTTACTGGCTGTCACTGCACTGGGCAATTATCTTTACATCTGTGAAGATCATAGCATTTTTATCCATATATCTGACAAGGAGCCTGATGTGGTAAAAAGCTTTAAGAAATATCTAAAAAAGTGTTTGTAACAGCATTGTGAAAAATGAAGTCCTAAAAGTAAAAATATTTCAATAGAATGGGAAAACAAAAAACAAACAAACAACAACAACAACAAGAAACAACAAAAAACAGAAACAATAGAGAAATCTCACGTATTTTGTGTGGATGTTTCTTCACAGTGTACTCATTATAGCTGGGAAACTTTTTGTGAATTTCACTTTTCCATTTATCTCTTTCAGGGATATTCCAAATCTAGTCTGAAGTTGATGCTACTTGTATTTTGCAGTATGAGCATATTTTCAGTCAGATGGAGAGTGTGCAAGGGCATATCGGAAGTCAAGTGCCCCTTTCCTCTTCCCACATTATCGTAATTGCAGTTTCCAATGTAAAACACATTCTTTTGATGAATATTCTTAATGTTATGTATTTTTTCAAACTTTCCTGGCAAATTTAGCAAATATTCCTCAATCATTCTCATTTTCCTCTTTCTTTAAATAATCCGGTGGAACTGGATTTGGACTTTTGAAGGGCCAAATTTGCAACGTCTCTCCTTACCTACCAGCCTCTCTCCTTATCCCCCAGTCTTGTGTCAGATTCTCCAGTTCCATAACCCTGGAGAATTTCTAAGCTGTCAAATGAAGATTTTCTCAACAGGCCTGATGCGGTGGTATTAATACCAATGGCAATATGCCCTAATGCAGTATGAGACCCCATGTATACAAAGCAATGATTTCCACGTGTAAAAAAAAAAAAAAAAAAGTTATTTTAAGCTGACACCTTTTCTTTTCTGTTAGAGATTCGCTTTCCCATTATTGCCTTTTGAATTGACAGAATTTTGCTGCAAGCCTTCTTTTGCAGCTACCAAACCATTTTCCCATCAGTACTTCTGTTACTATCAACAGAGACCCAAATTAGTTTATTGTACACCAGATGCTGGAATCACTTTCAACTTTGTCTTTTATAATTCCTGGAATTGAATACAAACGCTTTTTACTCTCAGATTTTTTTTTTTTTGTTTGTGTGTGACAACTTGATAGATGGGGGTTCAGTTGTATATCTGATATATAAGTAGCTGTAGCTTTTATCTTTTATTGTTATTATTATTATTTCCAATAGTGCTTTTATTCTCTACTTTGTGTTTTAATTAATTCAGCTACAATTTACACGATTATGGGATGGAATACTAAAATGAATACTTGCGTAGCTTTTGCACATCAACATCTGCATTTTTTGTTTGTTTATTTTTGGTGTTAGTTTTTCCTTCTCTCCTTTCTTCCTTTCTTTCCCTTTCTTTCTCTTTCTTTCCCTTTCTTCCTTTCTTCCTTCTTCCTTCTTCCTTTCTTTCTTCTTCCTTTCTTCCTTTCTTTCTCTCTCTTTCTCTCTCTATTTTTTTCTCTCTTTCTTTCCTTCCCTCCGCTCCAAGAAGACATAAGGGTACATTTTCTGTTCTCTTCTGAATCAGTCAAGTCCATCAACTCAGGGCTGGTCATCAGTTTAGCTTCCCCTTGCAAGGACTGAAGGCAGAGATGTCTCTCAGTCTGTGTCCAGTGAAGCAGACATTTGTGACCTGCAGGTAGATGAGTCGTGACTGCCATAGAATAATGATATAAATTTCAGAATCATAGAATAATAGAATCATTACAGTTGGAAAAGACCTCCAAGATCATGTGGTCCAACCATCCCCTTACTGCCAATGTCACTCACTAAAACTATGTTCCCAAGCACTAAGCCGAACAATTCCTTAAACACCCCCAGGGGCGGTTACACCTCCACCTACATGGGCAACCTGTTCCAGTGCCTGACTACTCTTTCTGAGAAGAAATTTCTCCTAATCTCCAACCTAAGCCTTCCCTGGCACAACTTGAGGCCATTCCCTCTTGTCCTATTGCTGGTTATCTGCAAGAAGAGGCTGACCCCCGGCTCCCCCCAGATTCCTTTCAGGTAGTTGCAGAAAGCGATAAGGTCTCGCTTGAGCCTCCTCTTCTCCAGACTAAACAACCCCTGTTCCCTCAGCTGCTACTCACAGGACTTGTGTTCCAGGTCCTTCTCCAGCTTTGTAGCCTTTCTCTGGGCACGCTCCAGGGCCACGATGTCCTTGCAGTGAGGGGCCCAAAGCTGAACACAGTACTTGAGGTGTGGCCTCACCACAGCAGAATACAAGGGGGATGATCACCTCCATGGTGCTGCTGGCTACACTATTCCTGAGACAAGCCAGGATGCCGTTGGCCTTCTTGGCCACCTGGGCGCACTGTTGGCTCCTGTTCTGGCAAGCATCAATCAGCACCCCTATATCCTTTTCCTCTGCACAGCTTTCCAGCCACTCTCCCCCAAGCCTCTAGCGTTGCATGGGGTTGCTGTGGCCAAAGTGCAGGACCCAGCATTTAACCATGTTGAACTTCATCCCACTGGCCTGTGTCCATCAACCCATCCTGTCCAGGTCCCTCTGCAGGGCCTTCCTACCCTCTGGCAGATCGACACTTCCCCCCAACTTGGTGTCGTCTGCAAACTTACTGAGGGTGCACTCAATTCCCTTGTCCAAATCATCAGTAAAGATATTAAAGAGTCTGGGCCCCAACACTAACCCCTGGAGAACACCACTGGTGACCGGTCATCAGCTGGATTTCACTTCATTCACCACTAGTCTCTGGGCCTGGCCACCCCGCCAGCTATTAACCCAGCAAATATACCTGTCTAAGCCATGGGCTGCCAGCTTCTCCAGGAGAATACTGTGGGAGACCATGTCAAAAGCTTTGATGAAGTCTAGGTAGACTACATGAACAGCCTTTCTGTCACCTACCAGATGGGTCACCCGGTGATAGAAGGAGATGAGGCTGGTCAGGCAGGTGTTGCCTTTCATGAACCCATGCTGACTGGACCCCAGTTGTCCTGCATATGCTGTGTGATTGCATTCAAGATGACCTGTTTCATCACTTTTGCTGGCACTGAGGTCAGGCTGACAGGCCTGCAGTTCCCCAGGTCCTCCTTATGACCCTTCTTTTAGATGGGTGTCACAATAGCAAGTCTCCAGTCATCTGGGACCTTCCCAGATGACTATGACTACTGATAGATGATGGAAAGTGGCGCAGCAATCACATCTGCCAACTCCCTCAGCACCCTCAGATGGATCCTGTCTGGCCCCCTGGTCTTGTGACAGTCCGGCTGGAGCAGCAGGTCTCTTAACTTTTTCCACCTGAAATGTGGGGGGTTTCTTCTGCTCCTTTGCATTTTAATTACATCCATAAAGTAACTGGGACTCTCACTGATTGTCTTCTACACCTGTCTAACAGAGCTGCAGTAGTGGTTGCAATGCAGTAGTCCAACAACAGAGCTGATGTTCACATCGCACAAAATGTCTTTTTGGTTTTTTGTTTCAGCCTTGCACAATATTCAGTTTCAAAATAACTCACAGTTGATTGCATTATTTTTCTTCCACATATGCTAAACAATTTATTTCTAAACTTTAGAATCATTTTTAGCACGTCTAGCAAGACAGCTAGGGTTGATGATTACTGTGAGAGACTTTGTCACGCTCCATTACACAGCTGAGAAACACCATCATTACCTGATTTGAAACCCCACCCAATGTGCCTCTCTCTATCTTTAGGCAAAGAAATATATTCACTTGTTTAGAATTTCTGTTTCTTTGTCTCTAGCCAAAATTTTGGGAACCAATGTAAGTCACTAATAATACTATCACAACAGATATATAGGTATTTTGGTGAAGGAAAAATTGAGCCATTACCACTTAAAAGTTAAATCACTGAAATTTTGTATTTAAAATGTGAGAAAAAAACTTGCATAAGAAAGCTAACATTGAAAGGCAGCACTTTTGGGAAATTAGAAATATTATAAATGCAGTTTTATTCTTCCTCTTTCAAAAGTCTTCTTCCTTACTTTTTCTTTCCTCACCTTCCCTGCACCCTATTGTGCTAACAGATATCAGGAAAATTTAAGTTTATCATCAAGGTAACAATAAACACAGTTTGAATTCCCAATCCACTTGCATTTTCCTCTCCTCTTCCATTCATAAATCATTGTATACTTCCACATGGACCACAACAGAACTGGTAATATATTTTGCCTTCATTGCTTCATTCTTCAACAGGTAACAATGAACAAGTACATATATTATTTTCCTGAGCTAATGAAATGAGTCTTGTGCAGCTCAACAGTTAACCCATGCTCATCCTAAAACAATTTAGAACAACATTTATGGGGTTACCAAATGCTTTGGTATATTAAATCTCCATTTTTAATTACGAATAATGCATAAAGAATCCATGAAATTACTTCCCCAGATCAGATTTACTTTTTTTGGGGGGGGGAAGAAGTATCTTGCAATTCAAAGGCTCAGGATTGCCTCATTTAATAACAGCCTTCACTCAGCAATCCCGTACCTAACAAATCGAAAACTCAACTCTTACAATTTGAATATAGGAGAAATGAATATGGTGATGTTAGTATTTTGAATGAGTTACTGAAGATGTTTTACAGACAGGAGGTAGGATGCATGCTGTCCTAGAGAATTTACATCACATTTACCAAAGAGTGCACATGACCTTTTCCAACCGTAAAAAAGGAAGTTTTGAAAATAATAAAAGAAGGGAATTATGGGAATCATTTGTAAGGGTATTATCAGACAAGGTTTCACACTTACTGTGGTGGCTTTTGTGCAGATGCATTGTATGCATTCAATTTTTACATGAACAGAGCTCTTTGCATTTGAAAAGAAACTGGTATCATCACCTCTACAGTATGGTAGGGGAAATAAACAACAAAGAGACAAGAAACTTACCTTCATTCACCCAGGGGCGATTGTCGTGTTCTATGGAGTAGATGCCCTACAGTATTACTTACGTTGCATAAAACAGTAAAAATGTCACTATTGCTTCAGCCACACTGACACTGGCTGAACTGAAAACAACATCAATGGCAGTTTAAGATCTTTGGATAAAGTTTATTTTTTCATTACCAGAAAAACGTGCAAGCCTTTGCCAAGTTGCAGTCAATATTTGTCTGCTTGTCTTTTATGAAACACAAAGAGATGGTATGAGTATTTTTAGGAATGTTTCAGCTATAACACTTTCAGATCTACTGATGTTATAGTGATAATCTGCTGGAATGACATTCACACGTCATTAAAATTGCTTCATTTATGATAGAGAGACTGGCAAATTTGTCATTGGTAAGGGAAGTGCAATCTCTTCATTTTTTGTTCATGCAGGTTTGTTGTTATGTGATTTAAGGATATTCTATTTAAGTGAATTTAAATAGATGGTTTAGTTAAACTGTAGTCAGAAAGGGCTGTGTAGTGTACCATGTCAGAGCAGATATCTACACTACAGCCCATGGAGGACCTCATGCCAGAGCAGGTGGATATGGCCTGAAGGAAGCTGCAGCCTGCAGAAAATCCATGCAGGAGCAGGTGGTGTGACAGGAGCTGCAGCCCATGGTGAGCCCATGGTCTCATGCTGGAGCAATCTGTTTCTGAAGGACTGCACCCTGTGGTATGGATCCATGTTACATCAATTCCTGAAGAACTGCAGCCCGTGGGAAAGACCGACATGGGATCAGTTCATGAAGGATGGCATTCTGTGAGAGGGACCCCCAGACTGAGCAGGAGTGTGACAATGACAGAGCAATAATGACAAAACATTATGGACCGACCACAGTCCTCATTCACCATCACCCTGAACAATGCAGGGTGGGGAGGAGGTTGAAGGATTGGGAGTAAAGTTGTACCTGGAAAAAAAAATTGGAGGGAAGGTGGTTTTAGTATGTTTTTAGTTCTCACTGTCCTACTCTTTTATTAATTGGAAATAAATTAAATTAATCTTCCCTGAGCTGAGACTGCTTTGCCTATGATTGTAATTGCTGAGAGATCTTCCTGTCCTTACCTAAAACCATTAATTTTTCATTGGATTTTCTCCCTGTGTCCTGCTGAGGAGCAGGAGTAAGAGAGCAGCTTGGTGGGTAACTGGCAGCTAGCCAATGTCAACCCACCACACTGTCTTATAAGAAATTTTACCTAAGTAGCTAACTCTTTGCATTTCGGAATGTGTTCATGTGGCAACATTACTCAGCTGACATCATCTTATTCTGCTGATAGAGGTTAAGGCCTCTTCAGTTTTATTATGATGGTTTTCTGTGTCTTCCCATGTTCCTTTTCTTTATTCTTCCCAAATAAAGATGGGAACCAGCTCCTTTCCTCACCTTCCTCCTAATCCCATTTTATTCAGTTTATCTGTATGCCTGTAACTTCCTAACCCTAGTCTTTTACCTTTTTTTTTTTTTTTTTTTTTTTTAATTCACTTTTCTAACTCACCCAGTGGCTTTGGAACAACTATTTGTCAACATTTATTTTACATTTGCTAAACCAACACACCTTCTGCATCGGTACTAGTCAGATGGAGAATGCTGAACAGAATTTTCTTGACTTGCTTCTCTGTGGGCTGATCTGCCTGGATAGCCTACATCCCCCACACAACTGTGAATCAAGTCCCACAGGTTAGGAAGAAGGTTGCTGCAGAATTTAGTCCTATGTATTCTGTGTGGAAACTAAGAAACTCATGAGGCTTATCAATGTGGTCTGTTCCCTGAGCTAGACCCTACGTATTAACTGCTTAAGGAGAACCAACAAATGGGTGCAGTAGAGGGACAGCTAATTTTTTTTTTTTTTGAAAGAAATGGAGAAAAATAAAGTAATGATGCTGTGAGAACTCCTTACACATTTGTGGCAGCATAACACAATCACCCAGATTTGAGAGTATGGTCAGAGTAGTACTGTATATATTCAGAAATATAAATAAAAGATCATCAGTGTTTTCTTAAAGAAATACAACACATTGTATTTTAAAATTTATGGAAAGGTATTAAAAAAAAAAAAGCATGCATATATATTTAAGGATTTCACACACCCCTAAAAAAAACAGAAACAACAATGACAACAAGAACAAAAAGAAAAACAACAAAAAAGAAACCCACAAAACTACAAAAATATCACCCTGAAAATGTAGTCTCTTTACTTCATTAATTTCTCTGCAATTAGCATAGGACAGCTGGGCATGCTGAGTGTAAGTACTTACTAAACATCTGTAAAAAAAATCGGAAAATCAAGCTGAGGGTTTGCCCTCCCAGATTATTTTTGAAGTTAATTTTCCTATGAAGATAATCTTTCTATTTCCCCTTCCCTTCCCTTCCCTTCCCTTCCCTTCCCTTCCCTTCCCTTCCCTTCCCTTCCCTTCCCTTCCCTTCCCTTCCCTTCCCTTCCCTTCCCTTCCCTTCCCTTCCCTTCCCTTCCCTTCCCTTCCCTTCCCTTCCCTTCCCTTCCCTTCCCTTCCCTTCCCTTCCCTTCCCTTCCCTTCCCTTCCCTTCCCTTCCCTTCCCTTCCCTTCCCTTCCCTTCCCTTCCCTTCCCTTCCCTTCCCTTCCCTTCCCTTCCCTTCCCTTCCCTTCCCTTCCCTTCCCTTCTTTCCACCTCTACTTCTTTATTGATGACAATAACTTCAACTTTAACTTCGTTTTATTGAGGACAGGCTCCCTTCTTATACCATTAGCTTGACAGCAGTACTTTTCCACTAACTATTCATTGGTCATCAGCTTTGCCCAGCAACAGCAAACACCTAGCAACTTCCATGTCTTAACAGTTGGAGAACAAGCAGTCCTGAGACAGCAAGGTGTCTTCTGAATTACCCTTCTTTGTTCCTTCTAAACTCTTTACATTCCTCATGGCCTCATCGATAAGAGTCTGATGTTATCACCAACCATAGGGCTTGTTGACCCCCATGGCAATACTCCCACACCTTATCTGCTGTGATGAATTGCAGAGGACTTTGAAATTCTTTTGAAAAGAAATGCTGGTGCATGAGCTTTAAGAAACATATCAAAACCAAAAGCCAGACTATGGACACTATGAAGGAAAACACCCTTCCCGCCAATCCTTCTTTTCTTCTTTACAACTTCAGTCAAAATGGTTGGAACACTTCTGAAAAAAATAAAATCTGAAAAAATACAAATAAAAAAAAATCAAAGCAAGTTGAAATGTAGTCAGAGTTCAAGGAACTCATTGTATCTTTGGAGTTATTCCTTTGCAAATCATCACATGAAAGAGATGTGGTGGGATGGTTCCTACAACTGGAGTGTTGGAATGGAAATCTCTTTAGGAAGGACAGGCAGGGGAGACAAGGAGGGGGTGTGTCTCTTTATGTCAATGAGCAGCTGGAGTGCATGGATCTATGCCTGGAGATGGATGAGGAGCCCACTCAGTGTGTTTCAGTCAATGGCTCAATATCCAAGGAGAAAACAATGTTGAGTGGTGTTCCTCAGGGATTAGTACTGGGACAAGCGCTATTTAACATCTTTGTCGGTGACACGGACAGTGGGATTTTGTGCACCCTCAACCAATTTGCCAATGACACCAAGTTGTGTGGTGTAGTTGGCATTCTGGAGAAAAGGGCTGCTATCCAGAGGGACCTTGACAGGCTTGAGAGGTAGGCCTGTGTAAACCTTATGAAGTTCAGCCAGACCAAGTGTAAGGTCCTGCACCTGGGTCGGGGCAACCCTGAGCATAAATACAGGCTGGTAGAGAATGGATTAAGATTAGCCACGAGGAGAAGGACCTGGGTGTGTTGATTGACAAGAAGCTCAACATGAGACAGCAATGTGCACCTGCAGCCCAGAAAGCCAGCCATATCCTGGGCTGCATCAAAAGCAGCATGACCAGCATGTCAAGGGAAGTGATTGTCCCTCACTTCTCTGTTCTCATGAAACCTCACCTAGAGTACTGTGTTCAGCTCCAGGGTTCTAAGAATGAGGTACATGAATATATTTGAACAAGTCCAGAAGGAGGGCCTTGAAGACAATCAAAAGGTTGGAGCACCAACCTGAAAGACTGAGGAAGTCTGAAGATGGAGATGAAGAAAGTCTGAGAGAGCTGGGGATGTTCAGCCTGGAGATGATAAGGTTCTGGGGAGACCTTGTTGCCGCTTTCTGGTACTTAAAGAGAGCCTACAGGAAAGCAGGAGAGGGACTCTTTGTCAGGACATGTAGTGATAGGAAAAGGAATAGTGGCTTTAAACTAAAATAACGTAAATTTTGATCAGATATGAGGAAGAAATTATTTACTGTGAGGGTGGTGAGGCACTGGAGCAGGTTGCCCAGAGAGTCTGTGGATGACCCATCCCTGGAAGTGTTCAAAACTAGTTTGGATGGGGCTTTGGGCAACCTGGTCTAGTGGGAGGTGTCCCTACTAATGGCAGGGGGTTGGAATTAGATGATCTTTAAGGTCCCTTCCACCCCAAAGAATTCTAGCATTCTGTAATTCTAAATAGAGAAATGCTCACATATTCTTCTGTCTCGGAATGCGCTACCTCAATTCAGATTAGTAATCATGTTTAATTCTATGTTATCCATTGAGCTGCTGGACCCCCAAACAGAATTTTAACTCATTTAGTTATATGAGCAGTAGTAATTCTCTGGAAAAGCCATAAAGGTAGCACAGGAATAAATTAAATATTGCAAAAACCTCTTTTTCCTTGACCTTTTTCCTTAAATGTCATCACATTGCTCTTTCGACAACTGTATTTGAAAAGTCAAGGTAATGCTTAGGAAGTTAAAATGCAAGGTAAAACTTAGGAAGATTTATCACAATCTTAAGAACTATATATAATATATAATATATATTTATTTAATATGTAATTTATATAATTTAATATAATTTAATTCTAATTGTTATAGTTAGCATTACAAGTATTGTTATTACTTATTTTAACAATTATTATAATAAAATGATAATACATAATTTTGTTATAGAAACAGAATTTTCTGTCACAAATCAATATCTGGTCCTAAAGAAGAGCACTTAGATCACTGTATAAAACATTTGCTGTATGGCCATCTTCACTTGCCCTTTACTTCATATTCCTGGGACTGTTGAGCCACCTCATTGCAAAACTAGAAGAAAACAGAACAGAGACACCTGGCATAGATGTATAGACATAGATGTATCTTTTTCTTTCACCTCTTGTTCAAATAAATGAAAATAAATGTGCAGTTCACAAAGGATTGTGAAGATAAATATTTTAAAATGGCCTTCAGACAGTCTGGAACTGGGGATGGCTGGAAACCGACAGTATCAAAGAAAGACGTAAAATGGTGCACAACTTTTGTTACCCTATTAACTAGAACTTTTCTAGAAAGTATTCTGGAATATCAGAATATCTGGGGGATAATGGGAAGGGAAAAAAAAGAAAAAGAAAAAGAAAAAGAAAAAGAAAAAGAAAAAGAAAAAGAAAAAGAAAAAGAAAAAGGAAAAGAAAAAGAAAAAGAAAAAGAAAAAGAAAAAGAAAAAGAGAAAGAGAAAGAGAAAGAGAAAGAAAAAGAAAAAGAAAAAGAAAAAGAAAAAGAAAAAGAAAAAGAAAAAGAAAAAGAAAAAGAAAAAGAAAAAGAAAAAGAAAAAGAAAAGAAAAAGAAAAAGAAAAAGAAAAAGAAAAAGAAAAAGAAAAAGAAAAAGAAAAAGAAAAAGAAAAAGAAAAAGAAAAAGAAAAAGAAAAAGAAAAAGAAAAAGAAAAAGAAAAAGAAAAAGAAAAAGAAAAAGAAAAAGAAAAAGAAAAAGAAAAAGAAAAAGAAAAAGAAAAAGAAAAAGAAAAAGAAAAAGAAAAAGAAAAAGAAAAAGAAAAAGAAAAAGAAAAAGAAAAAGAAAAAGAAAAAGAAAAAGAAAAAGAAAAAGAAAAAGAAAAAGAAAAAGAAAAAGAAAAAGAAAAAGAAAAAGAAAAAGAAAAAGAAAGAAAAAAAGAAAAAAATGCTTTTAACTGCTTATTTAGCATTACTTTTTCATAAACAGTGCAGCTGTTAAGTTTATGGACAAGACTCTTGCCACCAAGGATTACATTTAGAAAACAGAATAAAAACAAGGCAGGCTTGATTGCAGAGCTTCTGTTGATTGCCTAAAGATTTACATTAACATTGAGCCACTCTAAGAAAAAAAAGGTCAGATATGTCATGTTCTCTTTACTGCCTTATTTAATGAACCTAAAATCATGTTGAAAAAAACCCTTTTTGTCGCAAGAAAGTATTATCATTTAGTTTGCACAAAGATCAGGAGCAGTATAAAAAGTCTTACTCACATGAAAAATGTTGTTATGTTGAAAACAACCAAATGCTGTCAGCAACATTTTGGAGTACTGTACAGTGAATTTAAACAGTCCGTATACTTGGTAGATGCATACAACAAAAATTAACTTTTGTTAAGTAGAATTGGATCAGTTTACAACAGAAAAGATTTTCTTCATTCTCCTTTATTCCATTAAAGACACAATCTCATGTATTTTCTTCATACATGTTATACAGATTTTTATTTTTGTTATGCCTTATCAGCACTTAAGCTATTTCATGGAGACATTCATGTAGAGTGGATATAAAATATTTGACACTAGTTTATAGTTTTTTTGTTTGTTTGTTTGCTTGTTTTTAGTCCTAATTTGTCTCAAAGAACTTTGTACATGTCAGTAAATTACAGTAACACTTACAATAGCATCATATTTTACACAAATTTAAGCCAATTTAAAGTGTTTTTGTTATTGAACAATTCACATACCAAAATGCAATTGCCATTCTTGTTCTTGTTCATAATGCCTTTATATTTTCTCTTTTCTATAAACACAAGTAGCTCAGTGTATCGTGTTTATGTTGCACGGGTTTAGTAGTGAGGGGCTGCAGGCTTGACCTCTGTGAAAAGCGTCCAGAAGCTGCCCCATATCAGACCAGAGCCAGCTCCAAAAGGGACGTGCTGCAAGCCAGAGCTGAGCCATGAGAGATGCTGGTTGTGCCTCTGGGAGAGCAGAGTTAAGAAAGGGGAAGAAACAATGTGCAGTAGCAGCTTGGAGAGAGGAGAACCAGCCTTGCAACCACCAAGGTCGGTGCAGAAGGAGGGCAGGAGGTGATCCAGGCACGAGACCATTTTGTTTCCCTGCGGCCTGTGGAGAGGCCCCTGGTGGAGCAGGCTGTCCCCCTGCAGCCCATGGGTCCCACACGGAGCAGATCTCCACGCTGCAGCCCCCCCGTGGAGGAGCCCCCGGTGGAGCAGGTGGATGTGGCCTGGAGGAGGCTGCGGCCCATGGAGAGCCCCCGCAGGAGCAGGCCCCGGGCCGGAGCTGCAGCCCGTGGAGAGGAGCCCACGCAGGAGCAGGGGGTCTGGGGGGAGCTGCCGCCCGTGGGGGACCCGTGCTGGAGCAGTTTGCTCCTGGGGGATGGATGGACCCCGTGGTACGGAGCCATGTGGGAGCAGTTCTTGAAGAGCTGCTGCCTGTGGGCAGCCCCCACAGGCTCCGTTCAGGAAGGATGGCATCCCGTGGGAGGGACCTCACGTGGAGCAGGGGCAGAGAGTGACCGTGAAGGAGTGGCAGAGACAAAGTATCACGGACTGACCGCAGCCCTGATCCCCTGCTCCTCTGTGCCGCTTGGGGTGAGGAGGTAGAAGAGAGTGGATGGGGGGAAGGTGTTTGTAGTTCGCTTTTAGTTTCTCACTGTTCTATTCTGCTAGTGATTGGCAAGAAATTCCATTATTCTCCCTATCTTGAGTCTGTTTTGCCCATGACAATAATTGTTGAGTGATCTCCCTGTTCTTATTTCTAACCTTGAGCCCTTTCCATTTTATTTTCTCCCCTTTTCCTTTGGGGAGGGGCAGTGACAGAGTGGTTGTGGTGGAGTTCAGCTGTCCAGCAGGGTAAAACCACCACATAGGTAAGAAGATGGGGCAGGGGGTAAATAAGGAGGTAACAAAGTCCAAAAGAAGCTATAGTCCATTAGATGGAAGAGCTTCTCAGATCTAAAAGCAATATTCCAATATTCCTAATGATGACAAGGAGAGTACAATCATTTCTATGTATCAGAAAGAGGGTAATTGCTTTTTAGTGAAAGAGGATTTGTCTGTGTGTGTGTGTTTGTATATTTTTATCTTTTGATTATTTATTCACTGGACCTATTTGTCTTACTTTTTCTGTTTCTTTAACTTTTGGCTGAAGTAAGGACTAAATATCTAATTTCATCATTCTTCTTGTTTACTTCCATCAGCTGTGACTAGGCATGGAAGCACTCCGAAATGGTATCTGAAATAATTTGAGTTGTTTCTTTATTATGTAATCCTTTTTCTGAGCCCTGCATATGAATATGATGCTCTAGAAACAGCTACAATAAGGCCAAAATCACAACAGAAAAGTCAACACGTCAAATGAGTATTTACCAGGAAAACAAAGTTTATATCATAAAACGTGTTCTGTACTTATCTTGATGAACAAATGGGATATATTTGGAGAAAACACTTTTTTAATTCTCAGGATTAAGGAAACAAATTTAAAATATCCTTTATAAAACAGAATGAGTGAAGTTTAATTATAACTATATTAAAAGATCTTTGTTTTAGATGTAGTAAACTCCATAAGGGAGAATAGATTCTTCAATAAACTGTAATAGTGCTAACACAGGTTTTCCACCTATGTTTTGCAGTTAACCATGATAGAAGCTTTTATAGTTATGGTACTGAATTTAAAATTTTGAAGGATCCAGAACATCGTTACAAAACAACTGTGACATAGAAAGAAGGTCTCTGAGAAGAATTCCATGTATCACAACCCTCGTTCATGAAGAATAACAAAGCCTTCAACTTGTCACTGGATTGTTTTCTTCAGTCCTTGTCAGAATCCAGTTCCTAACCGTCACTTTTTACTCTATAGAACTTCACCTTCAGCTCCTCATTTTTAATACATTAACATTAAAATATGAACTGCTATGAACAGCACAACCAATAGGTTTGGATTCTACCTCTAGCTTAGCAGAAGCAAAGGCTGTGTTCAAGTTCAGAGAAGAGCTGAAGGACAGTCTCCTGTGTGAGATTCTGCTGGTACTTCAAGGCATAAACACAATATCTAACGCAGAGGCAAAAGAGGTATTGCAGTCTTGCTTTGATCTTCTACACATGCTTGGTCTGGCCCAAAAATATCCAACTGTAATGATGAAAAGCTAATGTCAGAATTAATCTAAAGATCTTTTTAATACACAGTTTGAACTAAACCCAGTGTATATGGAAACTCCAGCAATTATTGTCCTTTGACGATAGGACCTTCAAACATGTGCCAAAGTATTTTATACATTTACATATGTATGTGTGTTAACATATGTACATGTGAGAGAGATAAACTAAACCTGGGTGGTGTATTTCAAACAACAAGGTCTACTAAATGCCGTATTCATTCTCAGCTTTTGCCAGGACTGCAGTTTGTCCCCCCAGTTACTGGCAGACATATATTTTCCTTGTCAGTTTCTATTCAGAAATGGAAGGCTGAAATAATAAATAGATATATCTCTAGTAGGTGTGATGGTAGATCCATTTTAAAAGCCTAGTGATTAAAGGAAATATTTTAGTGTTAACAGCTTGCTATTTTGCACAAAAATCCAGAATAGATTTTTGGGCATCAGAAGAGCTTGTATCTTCACAGAGGAATGACCAGTTGCAGGATGCTATATTATCATCCAACAAGCTTTGTTCCTAAATGGAAAGGATATGCTTTTTCCAGAAAAAAAAAAAAAAAAAAAAAGTGTTTTCTCAAGTCCTTACTGCAAGAACTTCCTGTTTCTCAAGAAGAACAAAGATGCTTTAGAATTCATCAGTCAGGGCATTTGATTTGTATCAGTTTGGGAAAAATCTCAATGAAAAGTCATGGTGGAAAGACAAGAGACATTTATTTTCCCCCATCAGTTATTCAATGGTAGTATAGCTTTCTGGGGAGTTGGGTAGCCAGGAGAGGTAAGGGTGGCAGCTACTTTGATCCTCATGGAAACAGACTGGCTCTGAATGACTTGCTGGGACTTTGATAGCTAGTTATAGCCTCCTAATAGGCCATTTGATGTGAAGAGATTTAAGCAGTTGAATTCAAGCTGTGCGTTCTGACAGCTAAATGAAACATGGATTTGAATTTTTTTATTTTTTATTTTTCTCCTAGCCAAAGTATACCATTGTATTTTGCATCCAGTGCAAAGGGTCTCAGGATAAAACAACGAACGTCACTTGTTAGTTTTAATTCATGATTCCCATCTATTCATATACATATCTATGCAGAATATCTGCATATATCTTGATGTCAGAGATGGGCTTACGTCACCATTGCAGGAACATGCAACCAGTAGCGCCTACAAGATTTTCTGCAGAGTCCTGACATGATAGTCAGAATAATTTTAGACCAGTAGTTTTGAAGAGCCAGAATAAACTGTAGCAACCTTCCCAGTCCGTGTTAGAGTACTGTCAACTCTTCTGTGGCTGTGAAAATTTCACTCCCTAATGACTCAGGCACTTTGTTCACCTGTCAGAACCCTATCCTCTACCATTTTAGAAGGGATCTTTGGAAAGCAAACTATCTTCTTAGTCAAACTGAAGGTATTTTCAGGTACATTAGTGCTCAGTCCTTAAACACAGACATTCCTACTCTGTCCCCTTTAGCCTCCTTTGTTTTTAAATCATTGATTTCTGTTCTGGTTTGTTTTGATTTGTAGTAAACGTTACATCTGCATGGACAGTTACTCTATACCATCAGCTGGAGGTCAGATACATCGAGAATCTTTCTAAAATCCTATATGTACCTGTTCTGCTGGTGAAGGTAAACCAGAAACATCACTGACACAAGCAGCAGGAAGATGTGTTAATAACATCAAATGAGCAATGTGCAGGTTCTGCAGCTGTCAGACTGGTTATTGCACACACCCTCAGCTTTCTGAAACATTCATAATGAAAAATATGTTGCCCATGATCTCTGCCAAACTATCAATTTATTTTTAATAAACAACAAAACTGCTGGGGAGTTTTGATAGGAATTCCCTCTTGGTGAACCTTTCAAGTAGAGGCATTTTACCTTTCATGTTGTCCTTTTTCAGGAACATCATCACTTGAGTCTATTTAATGCTATATTAACTTTTTCAGATATGCTGATGACCTACCAGGATTTTTTTTTTTTTTATTTTTTGGGGGGTGGGGGGTCGGGGGTGGGTGGGAGGGCTGAGAGTGGCAGTTTTCTTAGAAAACCTACTTGATAGAAGCTGTTTTGTTTCTATCTTCAAACAGACTCTTCAATTTCATATGATGTTGTTAGTAAGAGCCTTAAAGACATTCTTAACTGAAAGGCATCTTACCTTCTGATAAATGAGAAATATACTCCAAAAAGACTAATTACAAAACTTTTTTTTTTTTAAATATATATATATATAGAGAGAGAGCACAACTTTAAAGAAAAATCTTGCAAAAGGACTATTAGCAAAGACTTGCCTCTTCCCTTCTCCTCTCATCCACTCTCCTCTGCCCCTTCTCCCCTTCTTCTTTTCCTTTCCCTTTCCCATTTACCTTTCCCTTCTTTTCCTTTTGCCATCACAGATCACTTATTGTGGAGGTATTAATTCTGACCTGGGTTGCAGAAAGGGAGTATTCCTGATTCTTTGATTCCTCCAGTCTCTGCCTCTTTCTCTGTGAGAATCCTAAAGGTATAATCTACCCAGAGCAGTAAACTATTTTTCAGGTAGGAAATGGAAAAATCATAAATGCATCTGATGAGGATGGGACCCACCTGCATCTATCTATACCTCTTTGGCACAGTTTTGGAATGAAGTAGACGATCAGGTATGCCTGTTCATTAAGACATTTTAAGGGGGATTCTCTCTCTCTCTCTCTCTCTCTCTCTCTCTTTTTACTCTCTGCATGACTAAAGGGTACTCATGCATCTGTTCATGATGTCTCCATTTTACTGAGAATTTATTCAGCAGAAACATTATGTGCAACTGCTGTGTAAGTCATCAAAAGAGAACTGGGAATCCCCAACTTATTTCTTTCCCCTAACTGCACTGATTTAATAATAATTAATAAAATTCTGCATTTTTATCACACTTTTCAATCATAGAATTCAAAATTGAGTTGCAAATGTTAATTAAGTTTGAGGGTATCCATAAAACAGAAATGGAGCATGATGAAAATCTCAATTCTTTAGTTGCAGAAACAGTATGTGTGACAACAGAAAGGATAGGACAAAGAGCCTATGTTACTTTATTCTTTCTTGTTTGCGGTCACACACTGAAATCCAGCCATGAGGAGGCATTCTGTTAATTAGCAGTAGTATAAAAAACTTGCAGTTGTATAACAGAAGCTAGTAATGTGATGGTTTACTTCCCAGAATTACAGACTTAATTGTGGCTGACATATTTGAAAGCAAACCATAGTCCTTTATAAAAAACACGTGATAATATATGAAACAGTTGCCATTTCTGTTTGTATCTTGAACTTATGGTCTCTCTACAAACTCTTCTAACTCAGGAGAGAGCAGCCATCAGTAAGTGTCGTATGAAAATTATGGAACATGGAGAGAGGTTCTTGAAGGACAAATAAAAGCAAACCTCAGGATGAAAATGAAAGAAAAAGCCCAGAAGAGAGCCCTTCAGAAAGAAGCTGGCTGGAACGTACCGACTTGATAGGAAAGCTATCAAGGGAAAAGATAACGGAGCAAAAAGCAGTAACAGAGGTGGCTGGGAGGAAAAAAAAAAAAGTTATAAAAAGAATGTATGGGGTTTTATTTGTAACTGTTCTGGGAAATGGTTTCTCTTAGTTTAAACTGTATTGTAAAACATCTTTAGAAAAGAAAATTGGGTTTGACTCTTCCCTGTTAGAATATGAAGTTCTTTACATGTGTGAATTTGTATTGGGTTTACATGGCAAGGTTTTGGTAGTGGGGGGGCCTGCAGTGATGGCCTCTGTGAGAAGAATCCAGCAGCGGCCCCATGTTAGGTAAGGGCCAGTTTCAGCCAGCTCCAAAGGGACCTGCCGTTGGCCAGAGCAAAGCCAATGAATGATGTTGTTTGTGCCTCTGGGAGAGCAGATTTAAGAAAGGGGGACCAAAAAAAAATACTATATATATATGATTCACAACAGCAGCTGGGAGAATGAGGAGTGATAAACAGACACCAAACACCAAGGTTAGTGCAGAAGGAGGGCAAGAGGTGCTCCAGGCACGCAGCACAAGTTCCCCTGTGGCCTGTGGAGAGGCCCCTGGTGGAGCAGGCTGTCCCCTGCAGCCCACGGGTCCCACACGGAGCAGATCTCCACGCTGCAGCCCGTGGAGGAGCCCCCGGTGGAGCAGGTGGATGTGGCCTGGAGGAGGCTGCGGCCCATGGAGAGCCCCCGCAGGAGCAGGCCCCAGGCGGGAGCTACAGCCCGTGGAGAGGAGCCCACGCAGGAGCAGGGGGGCCAGGGGGGAGCTGCTGCCCGTGGGGGACCCATGCTGGAGCAGTTTGCTCCTGGGGGATGGATTCCATGGTACGGAGCCGTGTGGGAGCAGTTCTTGAAGAGCTGCTGCCTGTGGGCAGCCCCCGCAGGCTCAGTTCGGGAAGGACGGCATCCCATGGGAGGGACCCCATGTGGAGCAGGGGCCGAGAGTGACTGAGAAGGAGCAGTGGTGGAGACGAAGCGCTATAGACTGACCGCAGCCCCTATTCCCCATTCCCCTGTGCCACTGGGGGGGAAGGAGGAGGTGGGGGGGGGGGGGGGGAGTAGAAGAGGGTGGGTGGGGGGAAGGTGTTTTGGTTTTTGTTTGTTTGTTTGTTTCTCACTGCTGTATTTTGTTAGTAATAGGTAATAAATTATATTAATCTCCCTATGTTGAGTCTGTTTTGCCCATGACAATAACTGTTGAGTGATCTCCTTGTCCTTATATCTACTCTTGATTCCTTTTCATTTAATTTTCTCCCCATTTCCCTCTGAGGAGGGAGAGTGAGAGCAGTTGTGGTGGAGTTCATGTGGTGGGTAAAACCACCACAGAAATGCATGTTATTTTCATGCTACTTTATTAATATTCATCACTATTGTAATGAAAGTTTTCTAGCTGTCAAAGTCTGATCTGTTGTACTAACAATCGTATTTATTATTTTCATTTATTGATGTGTTAAAGACATTCAGAACTGCTTATCTTTTAACTTGTCAGTGGCTTTATTTATTTATTTATTTTAATGCACTATATCTAATTTCTGTTTTTCACTCTTTTGGATTTCTTCAGGAAATATTTGTTAGAAAAATTTAATTGTCTAAGCTTTTGACCAGGGACTGACTTACTTTGATCTAATCTCACGGTACCAAGAGAACAAGTCACAGAGGTATAAAATGCTTTCCTATACATCTGGTAAGTGGTCATCCATCACTCTGAGTACCTAAGGAGTATTCACTCTCTCTCATCATTTCCTTTCTTTCATGACTAATGCCTTGTCAAAATGCCATCTTTTCCAAATTAAACCCATTTTGACTAACATAAGTGAAATAAAAGCCTCTTCTGTGGCTTCTTTTAAAATATTTTTGTAATACTAAAAATTGTTAATCCTTTTTTTTTTCCTTTTCTTTAAAACCATGAATGGCAAAAGATTTCTTTCTAAGAGGTGTTTACAACAGACATGCTTTAATGAGACAGGCTTAATGACAGCAGCCCAACGAAAGGTATAAATGGCATGAAAAGCACAAGATAATGCCCTTAGCATGAAACGTGGAGCCATAAATATGTGGAGCAAGGAAGAAACTGTATTAACAGTAGTTGAGATTCATTCTGTAAAGTATGGAGAGAGGTATGTTATTATAATAGCTTGTAATAGTAGTGAAGCATAAGTCTTAGTGGTATTTGTTATCTGCGCATTGTTGATGGGTTTTGGTCATGTTTTTAAAGAAAGTTCACAAATCGTTCATGCATCTATTTGAAATAAAGTCCTGTTATTGGAATAAAAGAAGAGGATGTAGCGGGGAGCCAGATTACTTTGTGCAGGTACTTTAGTACCATCCCTATAGCATAGTCGGCCTTGAATCATGTAGTCTCTATGTCTCATTGTCTGCCTCCTTTGCTGATTACTCCAAAATCCTGACATTGACGACAGGGAGAAGGGAGGATAAAGGACAGATAGATGTCTATAGTATATACTGCATTATATATAACTTATTGTGTTTATAGATAGTAGTCATCTGATAACTGAAAATTGTCCAAGTCCACAGATATAACTGGTAGAAGTGGAAACAAACCCAAAACTTATGCTTCCTAGGAAGAAGCTCAGATTCATCAAAGCATTCTGACCTCCTTTCACATATAAGCTGGCAAAAGCAAAGTGAAGCAAAGTGAATTTGCAAAAGAGGTATTTTACTAATGAAAGTTATGAAATGGCATATATATTGATTTAAGCAATATTTATTTATTTATTTGTATTTTTTATTTTTACTTTCCTTAGCATGTGGCATGCAGGGAATCATTACTAGTCAGTCTCTTCAATATAGCTACAAGGAAACATAAATGGGAGAGGAAATCTGCAATAGGACAAGCAGTTCTGAATGTCATTAGGCTCTTGATGTTTACAGCCATGTGAAAATGAATCTGACATGTTTTATTACAGAACAGTGATGGAGCAGCACTTGACTGAGCTGGAAAATCTTTCACTTGCTATTATGCTGTTATGGCTGAAATGAATGTAGAATAGAAGCTAAAGTCACCTTTCCTAAAAATCTTATGCAGCTGCACTTCTCCATTTCATACAGAAGTGCAACTTATGTATTCTGCAGTTATGAGGAGGGAAAATCATCAGTCACACTTATTTTCTTACATTTGCCTACTCAAGCAAATGCCATTGTAATGACAATAGTATATTTCTAATGTATTGTCACCATCAAGGAACCAGAAACACAGAAAAGTTTTCACTTGACTTTGTCTAAAATGTGATAATCTTTTAAGTATTAGAACCGTACAAAATCACTGGTGTGAGGAAGTACAGTTATTTTTTTTCCCTTGTGATATTTAAACAGTGAAATTTCTGGCTTAGTGCTAACACTGGAATCAAGTGAGTCCTGACTCTTGACTATTCATTATGAATCTGTCTAAAGAAAATTCCAAGATGTGTCCTCACTCTCTTTAACACATAGAATAATCTGCACTACAAACTTAGATTTAGTTGCCTGTGAATTTCTATAGAATGGGAGTAGGGAATGGTGAATGGGAATAGGGAATAGGGAAAGGGAGAGGGAAAGAGAAAGAGAAAAAGAAAAGGAAAGGGATGGAAAGGGAAAAGGAAAGGGAAAGGGAAGGAGAAAGGGAAAGGGGCAGAGGCAGGAAGGGAAGGGAAAGGAAGGAAAAAGGATGTGCTGTTTCCACATGTCCTGTCATTGCTTACCAGGGACTGACACCTCTCTGCTTCCCCTCCTCAGGAAGCTGCAACGAGGTCACATCTTGACCTTCTTTTCTCCAAACTAAACAACCCAAGTGTCCTCAGCCTCTCCTCACAGGACATGCCCTTCACCCTTTTTACCAGCTTTGTTTCTGTCCTCTGGATGCTTTCAAGTATCTTAATATCCGTTTTATGTTGTGGAGCCCAGAACTGCATGCAATATTCAAGGTGAGGCCATACCAACACTAAATACAGCGGGAGAATCGCCTCTTTTGACCAGCTGGCTATGCTGTGTTTAATGCATCCCAAAATGTGTTTTTCTCTCTTTTCTGCCAGGGCACACTGCTGACTGATATTGAGCCTGCTATCAACCAGTGCCCCAGATCCCTTTCTCCTGAGCTGCTCCCTAGCTACTAATCTCCCAGAAGATGAGTGGATAGAACAGATACTGGAGAAGTAAATTTGTATTTCCGTAAGACACACTGTGCAAGCAACAACAGTTAGGTTCAGAATGTAGAATTATATATGTTGGCTCTGATTCTGTTATGGCACAAAAACTTAGCTTTGTAGCTAAGAGTTCTCAATTACTTCTTATTTATACTTTGTATAAAAATAAATAAATGCAAAACAAAAACTCTAAATGTAATAACAATTTCCTGTATAAAGCCAAAATTAAAACAAACAATCAACGAAACAAAGCAGATAATATTTTATCTACATGACTGTCCTGAAACTATATGTCATATTAGAATTTTAAATTGATTTCCTTGTAAGAAACTCACATTTTATTGATTTTTTAATTGTCATCTGGATGCTTAAGAATAGCATACAATAGAATACAACTGTGAAGTATTAAAGATTGACAGATTCTGACCAACCTCATCTCCTTTGATGAGTGGGTGACCTGCCTGGTGGATGACAGAAACGCTGTTGATGTAGTTTACCTAGACTTCAACAAAGCCATTGACATGGTCTTCCACAGTATTCTCCTGGAGAAGCTGGCAGCCCATGGCTTGGACAGGTACCCTCTTTGATGGGTTAACAACTGGCTGGATGGTCAGGCCCAGAGAGTGGTGGTGAATGAAGTGAAATCCAGCTGGTGACTGGTGATGTTCCCCAGGAGTTGGTGTTGGGGTCCAGACTCTTTAATGTCTTTACTGATGATTTGGACAAGGGAATTGAGTGCACCCTCAGTAAGTTTGTAGACGACACCAAGTTGGGGGGAAGTGTCGATCTGCCGGAGTGTAGGAAGGCCCTGCAGAGGGACCTGGACAGGATGGGTAGATGGATAGAGGCCAGTGGGATGAGATTCAACATGGCTAAGTGCTGGGTCCTGCACTTTGGCCATAGAAACCCCATGCAACGCTAGAGGCTTGGAGGAGAGTGGCTGTAAAGCTGTGCAGAGGAAAAGGATCTGGGGGTGTTGGTTGATGCTCATCTGAACATGAGCTGGCAATGTGCCCAGGTGGCCAAGAAGGCCAACGGCATCCTGGCTTGTTATCAGGAACAGCATAGCCAGCAGGATGAGGGAGGTGATTTTCCCCTTGTATTCTGCTGTGGTGAGGCCACACCTCGAGTACTGTGTTCAGTTTTGGGCCCCTCACTGCAAGAAAATCATCGAGTCCCTGGAGTGTGTCCAGAGAAAGGCTATGAAGCCAGTGAAGGGCCTGGAACACAAGCCTTATGAAGAGTGGCTGAGGGAACTGGGTTGTTTAGTCTGGAGAAAAGGAGGCTCAGGGGAGACTTTATTGCTCTCTACAGCTACCTGAAAGGAAGTTGGGTGGAGCAAGGGAACAGCCTCTTCCGTCAGGTAACTAGCGATAGGACAAGAAGAAATGTCCTCAAGTTGTGCCAGGAAGAGGTTTAAGTTGGAAATTAGGAGAAATTTCTTCTCAGAAAGAGTAGTCAGGCACTGGAACAGGTTGCCCAGGGAGGTAGTGGAGTCACCGCCCCTGGGGGTGTTTAAGGAAAGGTTGGACTTGGTGCTTAGGAACATGGTTTAGGAGGTGATGTCGGTAGTAGAGTGATGGTTAGACCAGATGATCTTGGAGTTCTTTTCCAACCTTAATGATTCTTCGATTCTATTATTCTATGATTCTCTATATATCTGAGCTAAGACATGGCTTCCCTGAAGTACTGTGTATAGTTGGTGCCTTTCAGTTTTTGAACTGGTAGGGAAGAATTGGCCAAGAAAAGAAGTGTCTCTAAAAACATTTTTCCTCTAGTGTTTGTTGGCTTATCTATTTCTTTACAGATCTGCCTGATCTGTAGATTTTCAAAACAATTTTTGCAGTTCCATTTCATGACTGTGTTTTCAGCAGTGTTGAAGCCTTTCTGATATGTGTTTGCCCTTGGCTGCCTTCCTGTCTCTTTGTCAGTATTCGCCTCGTTCTGATACATCAGTTTGTGGGACCAAGCCGTGCTTTGGGGATATGTGAAACTGTCAATGTAAATTGTGGACCTTCCTGGCAATAGAACTAACACTACGGTGCTCATGAGCTAAACAACCTTGTAGTTTTCAAAGTGAGGCATTAAAATGAGGACTCCATCTCTATTTTTTATCCTGATGACAAATAGCAAGAAAACAACAGAGAAGGAATACTTGGAGCATGAAAGAGTCATAAAAATTTAATTGACTGTATTGGGTGGCAGGTCAGCTTTGATTAATAGGATCTTCTGTGCTAAAATGAATAACTCATTTTACTTTGTGCTAAAGAGCAAAATCCTGTATCAGAAAAACATAACAGTTGTATTGCAACTCTTTGCTGAAGAATACTAAGACCTATAGACTTTTAGGGTATTGACTTTCCTGTGTTCTATATTCAGGTCTTACAACGACAAGAGGAAAGACTGATCAGAAGAAATGAAGAAAAATGACAGTCAAGGTAGGTTGCAGCTAGTTCTGGATTTAGCTTACATTTTCAGAAGCTTATTTGACAGCTTGTTTCAACTGCAACAGGTGAATACAGTGAAAAAATGCGTGTTTCCAGGTGTCTCTCAATACAGAAAACTGTATCCTACGATACAGAAAACTGTATCCTATCAAGTTTAATTTTCTCTTCTGCTTTATTAATATTTGATGGATACATGAAAATATATCTTTTGTTATCTGTACTCTTTTTATGTTTACTGATGCATATTACGTTATAAAGACAAGGATTTTCTACTGGAAAGAGATGATCCTGGAATTAAATAAGGTAATGCATAGCCTTACATTAGTGTTTGGACTCCAAATCATAAAGCACACAGGAACAAGAGCATTTACTGTACAACACAAAGTGAAAGACAGTAAGATGGTATTTTGCACTAGTAGTCTTAGAAATTTCTTAGAGAGAGAAATTAACTCTCTCTCACTACATCTGATTCTGCAGTGTATATTTATTATCTGGTTAGTTCCTCTGTAAGTGATTAATTGATAAATATATAGCTGTGAAAATAATATTGAAAGTTACTTCAACTTATCATATTATAGATTTTTTTTAATCATCCTTCTGAACATGAGCCTGCGGTGTACTCAGGTGGCCAAGAAAGCCAACGGCATCCTTATTTGTATCAGGAATAGCATAGCCAGCAGGACCAGAGAGATGATTGTCCCCATGTACTCTGCTCTGGTGAGGCTGCACCTTGAATATTGTGTTCAGTTTTTCTCCCCTCACTGCAAGAAAGGAGTTTGCCCAGAGAAGGGCCATGAAGCTGGTGAAGGGCCTGGAACACAAATCCTGTGAGGAGTGGCTGAGGGAACTGGGGTTGTTTAGTCTGGAGAAGAAGAGGCTCAGAGGAGACCTTATTGCTCTCCACAACTACCTGGAAAGAAGTTGTGGGGAGCTGGGGGTCATCCTCTTTGTGCAGATAACTAGCAACAGGACAAGAGGAAATGGGCTCATGTTGCGCCAGGGGGAGTTTTAGGTTGGAAATTAGGAGACATTTCTTCTCAGAAAGAGTAGTTAGTCATTGGAACGGGTTGCCCAGAGAGGTGGTGGAGTCCCCATCCCGAGGAGTGTTTAAAGAAAAGTTGGACATGGTCCTTGGGAACATGGTTTAGGAGGTGATACTGGTGGTGGGGAGATGGTTGGACCAAATGATCTTGGAGGTCTTTTCCAGCCTTAATGATTATATGATCCTATGAGAATGAGCCAAGATCTCCTATTATGTCTTGTCTAACAAACTTTTTTGTTGTCTTTCGTTTTCTTTTTATATTTATACGTATTTATTTATTTATTTTTGTGGTTGTGTTCATTTTTAGATTAAACAGCTTAAATAAAAAGAATCAACACTGGAAACAATCCCTCTTGTATTTTAGCAGAAAAAAGTGAGTTTCCAGGGTTTTCTAAATGAGTTAGGAATGTTGTTCACAGGTGTCCCAGTATATTTCAAGCTATATTCAGAAATGAACTTTCTCCTTTTCCAGAATTTATTTACATAATGAGTGAATGAACGTAATCCCACACAAAGTGGTGCAAAATTAATGTATAGAAGAAAATAGGATAAGCTTAAATTTTAGGAAAATCATTGGAGGAGCAAACACATGCAAAATATACCCAGTGATAAGTCTCAGTTCACATGTACGTTTCTATTTGTACTTGATGGCACCTGCGACAGGCTACAGTCCTCTCAAATCAGCATAGGTAAATCTCATTACCAGCCTCTCTACTTCTTAATTTTTTCATGTTAAAAATAAATCTTACCCTGTATGTCTTCGAAGTAAATACAAGTATTTACAAGCAATTGAAAGGTGGACGAGGGTAGAGGTAAGAAAGAAAGAAAGAAAGAAAGAAAGAAAGAAAGAAAGAAAGAAAGAAAGAAAGAAAGAAAGAAAGAAAGAAAGAAAGAAAGAAAGAAAGAATAAAAGAAAGAATAAAAGAAAGAATAAAAGAAAGAATAAAAGAAAGAAAGAATAAAAGAAAGAAAGAAAGAAAAAGAAAGAAAGAAAGAACGAATAAGTATCTTCAGTCTAAATAAACTCCTAAACCTTTAGACTAGAAGCTGTGTGAGAATAGTTAGCCTGTGTCAGTTAAAATGTCTTTGCCTATATCAGTGACATTGTAATGATTAGTGTTAGCTGAGGATCTGGTCCATAAATTATTTTTAGAAGACTATATTACATTCCCCTTGACTATTAAGGGAGAGAGCTCTTGCCTATTTATTCTGTAGATATTTTTAAAGATGTATTCTGTACAGTCTATATGCTTTTCAACCTACAAACTGTATGCAAGTAGTTATTAGTTATACACCAAATGAAAAACTAGATTAGAAATCTCTGGGTACCAAACAACTATTATCCCTGTGTTATATATCCCTGTAAATGAGAACCCATCATTTCTCCACATGCAAAATATCGTATATTCAGGCAATGAAATTAAAATGAAACTTTGTTATCTCAATTGAGGTTTGACTGTAGAATTTGTCCCAAGTGATCTTTAGCCCTCTGTCTGATATTTTGCATAAACAGTGGACGAAGCTGATTTACCTGATTTTAACTGAACCACTGAGGCAAAAAAGAAAAATAATGGACATCAAACCAAGCAGATGGCTGATAAGGCAGCTATATGTGTGCCTATTGACACACATACGGACTTTTAAAAAAGTGGTGTTGGCCCTCTGGTGTCTTATGAGTAAAAGTAAAATGAATAATGAAGTGAATGCTCTAATTCAGGTCCAGGAATATTTAATTTTATGTCCTGAGTCTCTTTCTCCATCCAAAAGGTGCGTAACAAAGAAGAAATTTAGTTAACACAGTAGGTTAGTATCTATTCTTGCTTAGAAGTTCCCTCTAGGCAAAGTGCGGTCTTTTTATATTTGGCAGGGATTTTGCTATTGACTTCAATGAATTTCAGGTTTACATACAATCTAGCCAAACAGAAATTTATTATATGTTTCCCTGGAGGCACCATTGACATTTTTCAAGACTCAGTGTAGTAATTTAATTTATAAAACAGTAGCATTTGTTTACAGAAGAAAACAAAAACAAAGAAAAAACAACAAAAAAACCCACTACTTTGTCCCTGTAAATACAGTTTTCTGATACACTAAAATTTGAATTAAGCTACTAATGCATTGCATTGCACTTGACAGTAGTGGGACCTTCCTAGCTCCCAAAACAGTGACTGTTTAGTGAACTGTTTTACTTAGAAGCAAACTTGATCGATAGATGCTATTTTGTCTATAGACAAATGTATGATAAATATATATAAAGACTATAATAATAATAAAAAATATTTTTCATTCCTTTTACTATTTTTGTTCTGATGGAGGTTTTCTAACTAGACTGTTTCTCCATCTCTGGCTTTCATTTACATATCTAGAGAGAGAAAGCATGTTCTTGCACTTCATTGATGAACACTAAACAAATACTCTTGGTAAGACTATATTCTGAAAACTTTCCACAGGAGGTTATGGAAGCAGGTGAGTTACACCGCAGCCAAATTGAAAGGCTGCCCTCTAAAACCTGACTCTGCAGATGGTCCAGGTAGGCCACAGTCTAGTGCTCTTTAGCTGTGAATGACCAGTTTCCAAATTCATCTTAGAACTACAGAACACCACCACAGTACTGATGTCTACCTGACCAGGCAGACAGCTTTCAGTAATCCCCTCTTCACCTCAGTAAAATATTAATCATCTTTGTTAATTATCTTCAGTCACAATTTGACTATTTCCTTCATGATTTCTGGGACACAGGGGCTGGGTAACCATATAAAAGAGGTTCCAAAGAAATGGAGCATGTTATTTTATTTGGGTGCTAACAATGACTGCTATTGTTTAATTACAATCACCATCAACACACCTACCAAAATCCTCATTTATCTCACACAGGAGAGGGAGTATGGAGAATGACTTTCTTCTGGTTTTGATTGTCAATCACTCTCTTTCTCTGCAACAGTAATTTAAAAGTAAGTTCTTTTCTTGTGTATTTGAGGAATGACTTTACTGACAATTGGTAACAGGATGGCATTGTCTAGCACCTCTTCAAAGGGTAGCATTTTGTTTAATAATGTTGTAATGCTCCAAGGATGTATTACATATACTGTCAGATCACTGGAGTCTTCTCTGTTTTCACTAATCTAAGCTCAGTCTGTGACTATGCTGAGAAGAAAACTGTAGTAAATCTTATACGACAAAGTTTATTTTTTTCTATTTTATTTTTTTAAGGATTTACATGTGTGGCTGAAAAGTATATTATCTTAGTCAAGCTCGAGGGACTCCAGGATCATCCCATGCCCCATATCTCATTATCCCACACCTGGCTTCGTCTGTACTGACCCTTATATCCCTGCATCTAGGGGTACAGATCCATGTGGTGTTATTATGCCAGGGTCCTAAATATCTCTTTTTACAGAGATTAACAACTTGGTATTACACACCTGTGTAAAAACTATCATTGCATCATACAAAGAAAAGCAGAAGTAAGTTACATTAGCTATAGCCAGATGGTAAGAAGAAAAATTTCGGTAACAGTAAAAGCAAGTAAGAACAAATCTCCAGGCAGCCCAAGACATATTCAGAAAGATCCAGCCTGAAAAGCAGATGGCCTTTCAATGCAGAGGCCTTGAAAACTCACAATGCACATCGTATTGTTGGGTTACAGATTGCACATTGTTTTTTCCTACAGTGAAAACCTGAACTCTACTTGAAGGGACTGACTTGCTTCTATAGTAGCGCTGATCTTTCATGGAAACCCCTGAAGGGTGCTTAATGGGTTTTCACAGGAAAAAAGGCCAGAAAAGGATCGAGAAAAAGTAAGCTGGGATGTGGCTTCTGGCTCTTTGGTGTTCTCAGAAAAACAGTGAAGCCTCTTCTCTCTGCTGTCTTATCCCCAGAACTCTCTTTTGGATCCTCTGCACAGTCAATGGCAGTAGAGGAATAAAATTGCACAACCAGTATCTGTGCCAGGGAGTGACTGAAGTGTCACAGGAAGCTTGAGACAGGAGTTTTACCAGAGTAACGGGGAACATAAAAAGTTGGAAGGGGTCCAGGGTCCTGTCCAAGAGTGGAGAAAGCAAGATCATCAGGGAAAACAATCAAAAACTTTGCTGCAGAGGTTAAGAAAGGTAAAGATTTCTTCCTTTTCAGCTAGAGTAAGTGCTTCATACTGATTTCACAGAGAAGGCCAGAAGAACAACTCAAAACCTAAGATCAATGTATGCCTCTTTCTGTTATTTTCTGAATGGTTTAGTTCCTTGATAATCTTGTTATCATTATTTTTTTTCTCAACTGCCCCTTATTCCCAGTGATTTCTATATTACAAATTACTTTATCCTAAATTTTGAGAGACCCCAGGTCCCACTACATCCCAAAGCATGACATCTGAAATGGAATAGTAATGCATTCATTTATAATGCTTGTTACTTCAGTGCTTATCAAACATGCCAGCAATGCTGATAGAATATGAAACAAACAGATGAACAGCTCATAAGAAACTGTTAGATAAAATACTTCCCACCAATGACTTAATAAACTACAAAATAGGGGAAGTAAGAATCATACATTGCAGAAAATGATACTGGAGCTCAAAGTCCCACTTGGAGAATGTTCATTTATTTGGTTTCTGTGTAGCTTTTGTTTACCCAGCAGGGGAAGAGTATTTGCAAGCACAGCAGGGAAAACAAACAAACAAATAAACAAACAAACAAACAAAACCCTTATTTTTAGTATAAAAATTTAAAGCTGTTTTTTAGAGGTTGAACATGAGAATTACAAGCTCACAAAAGACTCACATTAATATATTTTGTACCAACGAATTTTTATGTACATGTAAGACTTTAAAGACCCCTAGACTTAAAAGTTATTAGCCATGAAATAGTAACACAGCTTGCTTGATGACTTTGTTTGACGACTTACCCCCGTCAAAATAAATAAATACATAAATAAAGTGGATTATTTACTTTGAAGTTAATTTATGATTTCTTACACATAGTGAATACAATTCTTTAATCGTACAGTTTTAAAGTAATAAAAAAATAGTAAGCATATAAGGAGAGGTATTTCTAATAATTCGCAACACTGTAAATCAAGATAGAATATGCAGAGATTGGGGATTTAAAATTGTATGGAAGTACATGATGGCTGGGCTACCTTCCTCAAAGAAATGTATCAACATTAACCTTTTGCATCTGGAGGCCTGAACTGAAAGTGCATAACAAGTCAGTAACAGTGGGCTCCTACTTCCTCAACGGCTTGCATTTTTACTATTAAGCAATCAAAAAATTTTGGCATAATTACTTGACACGACTGACAGGAAGCAGAGGGCTAGCAACAGCACAGAATAGGAGGAGTGTGATGGGCCAAAAGTGAGGAATACTGGCAGGTCCTCAGGGAGAGATGCACAGTGAAGCTGTCTTTGGTGTGTTGAGCTCTAATTAATTCCATTAGTTTCTCATTTAGAGGAGTCAGACAACCCGCACGCAGATGTGCACTACAAAATCCACGTTGCGCCAACAGCAGAGCTCCTGTGCGGGGATGGCAGAGGGACTGTGATGGCACCTGCTATAGGTGGCTGCTGGCTGGTGGAAAGGGTGGATGGCGAGCCTAACTGCCAGACACCAGTGGCAACTGCTGCTGTTTTGGGCTGCTGTGACTGCTCATGCTAAACAACACTGCTGTGACACCCTTTTGAAGTCAGAAAGACCTGCACCCCTTCTGGAGATGGTTCCTGCATGAAGGTGGCCCTGAGTGTCTTCACCTCACCTCTACATCCTGTGAGTCATTTGGTGGCAGCATGATTTTTCTTTGCTATGCAAACAAAATATGTTATGCTTCTTAGAGCTGTGGAGATGATTAGGGGCCTGGAGCATCTCAGACAAGGAGCAGCTGAGAGAGCTGGGCCTGTTTAACTTGGAGAAGACTGAGAGGGGATGTTATCAAAGTATACAAATATCTGAAGGGAGGATGTCAAGAGAATGGGGGTGGACTCTTTTCATTGGTGTCCAGTGACACGAAAAGAGGCAACAAGAACTAACTGAAACAAAGAAGTTCTAGCTGAATATGAGAAAACACTTCTTTACTGTGAGGGTGACAGAGCACTAAACAGGTTGACCAGAGAGACTGTGGAGTTTTCTTTGGAGATATTCAAAACCCACCTGGATGCGATCCTGTGCAACCTGCTCTAGGTGACCCTGCTTGGCAGATGGACCAGAGGTCCCTTCCAGCCTCAGCCATTGTGTGATTCTGTGATTCTTTTGCATGAGATTCCTGAGACCTTGCATCATAGAAAATAATTGTAGTTATTTTAAAAGATCCTATTGTAATCTGTCTCATCATAAATTCTTGCAGCAGCTCTCCACTGGAAACCATTTTGGTTTTCATAATCTAACATTAGAGATGACATCAACAGTGAGGAAAAGCTTTTGTTGCCTTTTCACCATATGATAGACGTCACCCTGTTCAAGGGTGTGCTAGCGTCTGCATAAACAGTTTGTTGCCTTCAGCCAAAAGGTGGACTTGAACTAGGAATGCACCTGTTGCTATGACAAACTACAGTTCATGAAACAGTGGTTATGATGTAACTATAACTGAACAGTTGAGAAGGAATTTCTAAGCATCCATTTGTTTTTTAGAAGGCAACATTTCTAAGAGTTAAACATCTTTAAGATACGGTGCAGATTTTGATAAAATGCAGGTTTTGACTAAAATATAGTTTAGAGAATGTAATGCACTTTGTGAAGAGACAGGTGTGCATATTCATAACTAAAGTTTCTACATATAACTTAAGGATCAGGGGAAAGGACAAGGAGTTTCATATTACAATATGAAAATATGTACAGTGTGGCATCTCAAAAGTGGTATATGGAGACCTTCTCTGTCCTGGGACTTCATAGTAATAATTCATAGTAATAATAACACATTTGTTATCTTTGCAGAGAAGTTAACTGTAGTAATTGTTGTGAAGCACATAACTCTCTTGAATATTCCCTCCCTTCTCAACAAATCAGAACTAAGTTTAGTTTAATAAATTGATGATGATGGGGAGAAAAATAAACTGAATTGCAAGGTATATGAGAGGACAATATTGTTAACATTATTGAACATATATTGCTAATGAAGACATGGCATTAGACTACCATCAAAGCAGCACCTAAAACAATTACTTTGGAGTAGCTGAATTGTATCAATGAATACACTGCAGCTAAGTCTCATAGTGTAGGTGGCCTGAAGGCTGGAAACAATTCAGGTGGCCAGTAGAATCATAGAAACATAGTCATAGAATCCTAGATTATCCTGTGTTGGAACAGAGCCACAATAATCAAGTCCAATTCATGGATCCACAAAGAACTACCTACATACATCTGAGAGCATTGATGCTGTCACCACTGCCTTGAGGAGCCTGTTCCAGTGCCTGACCATGTTTTCAGTGAAGAACATTTTCCTAATATCCCCCTGACACAGCTCCATGCCATTTCCTTGGGTCTTACTGGTTATCTTACTTACTGGTTACCAGAGAGCAGACATCAGCACTTGCCCCTCCGCTCCCCGTGTGAGGAAGCTGTAGGCCACCATGAGACCTCCCCTCAGTCTTCTTTTCTCTAGGACCAAACCAAGTGATCTCAGTCATCAATACATCTTTCCTTCTAGACCTTTCACCATCTGTGTTGCCATCCTTTGGACAGTCTCTAACAATTTTATGTCCTTATATTGTGGCACCCAAAACTGCAAAAAATACTCAGCGTGAGGCCACACCCGCACAGAGTAGAGTGGGACAATAGCTGTGCAATATGTCAAAAACCAAGTTTTGTTGTTGTTTTGTTTTGTTTGTTTTTTAAATCTTTTCATGTGTGGAAGGCAAGATCATTCTGTGAAATGGAGCTCTCAGTTACAGGACTATCTCTTGGACTATCTCCTGTTCAGCCCAGAGAAAACACCAAGGAGACCTTATAACAACCTTCCAGTAAGTGAAAGGGGAAAACAAGAAAGCAGGAGAGGGATTCTTTATCTGGGAGTGTAGTGATAGGACAAGGAGTAATGTCTTTAAATTAAAAGAAGGTAGATTTAGATTAGCTATTTGGAAGAAGTTCTTTACTCTGAGGATGATGAGGCACTGGAACAGGTTGCCCAGAGAAGCTCTTGATGCCCTATCCCTGGAAATATTTAAGGCCAGGTTGGATGTGGCTTTGAGCAACCTGGTCTAGAGGAAGGTGTCCCTGCCCATGGCAGGCAGGTCGGAATTAAATGATCTTTAAGGTCCCTCCCAACCCAACCCATTCTATGATTCTATGATTTTTTTTGTATCTAGAGAATATGATAAGAATGATTTGTATTCTCCTGGCAATAACAGTTTTGGACCAATAAAGAAGTTAATCCCATGGTGGATGTTTCTTCTCCAAAACATCTTCCCTCTATTCCAGCTGTCTTGCTCACCATCATCAGCTTACCATAACGTTCGAGATGGAAATAATATGGATGAAAAAATCAAACTGCAAAGGCTTCTTAATTAACTCACTTCAGAAATATATTTAAAAAATAATTTTCAGCTAACTATTCAATTACTGCAATTTTGCATGCATTTCCAAGAGGTAATGACCACAAGAAACATCCTTCAACCAGTTATTTACACTCAGTTATACAGGAAATACCAAACAATACTGTCATAGCAATTATGGTAGGTTAATTAGACAAATGACAAAATGGTAAAAATTTGGATGCTTTTATTTGTAGTGAGATTAGTGTATTGTAGATAGCGCATTTGTGTAATATTTAGAACTAGTCATTAAACTAAGAGGGAAATATGTACAAGATAGGAGACCCAACTAGGATAGCTTTTTATGTCACTACTTCTGGTGTAAATACAGTGAAGGCATTGTGATGTGTTTCACACTCAATAACTACCTAAAGTCCTTGTAAGATTTGTGTAAGTGCACTGAACACTATTATTTCATGTTTTTTTATTATTATTATTATTTTTATTTTATTTATGTTTTTTATCTTTTTTTTTCCCTTGGGTAAACTGTAGCTTGTTATGGTGGTGTATACCTTGTTGCAAATGATCTTGTTCCCAGAATAAAATTTTTGAGACTCCTCACCTACCTCTTGAATAAACACTGCTAATTGTGGCAATTAACAGCTTGCATTTCAGAATAAGCAGTTTAACATAAACATGATTTTGAGTCATTTTATTTTCAAAGTAAGAAAGTACTATTAATTTCAATCAGATTCTGCTTACTGGCAGAGGAAATGATTTACATTGGGCAGGTGGAGCCATGCAGCAAAGATCAGCCTACCCTAAACAAAGTCCACAGTAAAATGATTTTGGCATCTTATAAACATCTATTTTTGTAGACCTGAAATACACAAAAATATCAGGGTGGATCTAACAGCTCCTTCCCCAAGTAACCAGTTTCATCATGAGATGTAGAAATTAAATAAGAAAATGAGTTAGTTATCTAGCAGTGGTTCTAGTGGCTCTACCAAAAGCAGATAACACCCTCTACAAGGGTATGTAGCAAGAGGCATACCTTCTTTTAAGAATAATAAAGGCTAAAGATTCTATTTAAGGATTAAACCACAAAAGGTTTTGAGGTTTGAATAGCTTTATATAAAACACAAGAACAAAAATTGAAGATTTCACCTCCTACTAAATGTTGATAAACCTAAGAGGGAATCTGAGTTTAATTTGGAGAGAAGATATCTGTGAATGTATTCTGGATATTTTTGTTATAATGTCAGAGGTAAAAGACCTTCAAATTGAGGAAAAAATCATATACTTATATACATAGTGGCATAGGGCCTATTCATAACCTAAAACTAGCCAAGCAATCTCATGAAAGTGCTGAGAAAATGAAAGAATGACAGCGAGTGATACTTTAAATTCAGTAAGCCATGACAGAAATATGCCTTCCTCTTTCCAGAAGAAAAGAATATAAAATTTTCTGCAGTGAACAAGCAGCAGCATGCTCTGATCCCATCACTCAACTTTACAGCACAGCTCTTTCCTGTTCCTCCCTGCCAGCAAGCCACTAACAACAGCAATCAGACCGAACAAACAGAAGCAGAGAAGAACATCAAGAAAAAGCAGCTTTCCAGTTCAGCAGCATAGTGAGATGAATTTTTCCATACTGCTGATAGGAAATGAGATTTATATTTTCATTATCACCATTTTAATTTGATACTGAATTGCAGTTTACAGTATAGTGATAGCTTCTCCTGTTAGTAAACTTGGACTTTGTTGATGATAGGGAAGTTCAAGATTACCTTGACAAATAAATAGAAACAATTAGATTGGTTTGAATTCAGCATTCTTAATATTCACTACATTTCCTTGATTATTCCTTTTGAGTAAGTAGGATGGATTATGTCTCTCAACTTTAAAGACTAAAATTAAACTGGTAAGTATGATCAAGTCTGAGAGAAAAATGCCTCCACTGCAGTGGTCAGTTCATTTTTTTTGTAGCTACAGGTTTTATTTACCTCATGATTAATGACAACCTTCTGATTTGTTCCAAAATTCTTTTGGTTCAGTAGGACTTACCTAAAGAAGTTCCCTATCTTAAACTTCTCATAAACATCTTAAGTTTTCCCACAGTAACTCAGCCAGGATTTTCTATCCTAAGAAAAAATAGTTTACTTCAGTTTTTGACAGCCTAAACTAGCTATTGCAACCGAACATAGCAGAGGTCTCTACTAGTAATATAACAATCTTTACTAGTTTATGGAATAAGGTTCTTGAGGTTTTGTTTTGTTTTGTTTTGCTTTGTTTTGAAAAGCAAGTCTGAATTCAAAGAGAATAAGCTCTACCTAAAGCTTCTATACTGGAAGACATACCCAAAACCAAAACCAAATCCAAACCAAACCAAACCAAAGAAAATGACTATTCTTCCTTCCTTCCTTCCTTCCTTCCTTCCTTCCTTCCTTCCTTCCTTCCTTCCTTCCTTCCTTCCTTCCTTCCTTCCTTCCTTCCTTCCTTCCTTCCTTCCTTCCTTCCTTCCTTCCTTCCTTCCTTCCTTCCTTCCTTCCTTCCTTCCTTCCTTCCTTCCTTCCTTCCTTCCTTCCTTCCTTCCTTCCTTCCTTCCTTCCTTCCTTCCTTCCTTCCTTCCTTCCTTCCTTCCTTCCTTCCTTCCTTCCTTCAAACCTTCCTTCCTTCAAACCTTCCTTCAAACCTTCCTTCCTCCCTCCCTCCCTCCCTCCCTCCCTCCCTCCCTCCCTCCCTCCCTCCCTCCCTCCCTGCCTTCCCTCCTTTCCCTTTCCCTTTCCCTTTCCCTTTCCCTTTCCCTTTCCCTTTCCCTTTCCCTTTCCCTTTCCCTTTCCCTTTCCCTTTCCCTTTCCCTTTCCCTTTCCCTTTCCCTTTCCCTTTCCCTTTCCCTTTCCCTTTCCCTTTCCCTTTCCCTTTCCCTTTCCCTTCCCCTTCCCCTTCCCCTTCCCCTTCCCCTTCCCCTTCCCCTTCCCCTTCCCCTTCCCCTTCCCCTTCCCCTTCCCCTTCCCCTTCCCCTTCCCCTTCCCCTTCCCCTTCCCCTTCCCCTTCCCCCTCCCCCTCCCCCTCCCCTTCCCCTTCCCCTTCCCCTTCCCCTTCCCCTTCCCCTTCCCCTTCCCCTTCCCCTTCCCCTTCCCCTTCCCCTTCCCCTTCCCCTTCCCCTTCCCCTTCCCCTTCCCCTTCCCCTTCCCCTTCCCCTTCCCCTTCCCCTTCCCCTTCCCCTTCCCCTTCCCCTTCCCCTTCCCCTTCCCCTTCCCCTTCCCCTTTCCCCTTCCCTTCCCCTTCCCTTCCCTCTTTTCTTTTCCTCACGTAAAAAGTATGGAACCATGGTTAATGTTTGTTTGTTTTGCTGATTGTTTTCTTTTTCTTTAAATCACGTTGGTGCACCATGATAGAGATCTTGCTGTCCCTTAAATAACATGAGATATTCCCTGGATAACTATTAGAATGACAATTAGTAAAATTTGGTTCCCAGTTTTTGCCTTCCTTTACGTTATGAAATATGTTTAGTCTTTTAAGATGGAAGTATTTGCCTAATGGACTATCAAATTGCATATATTATACTGATATTTTGTTTATTTTAGTAACAGAGTGGACTGTTGTAAGTCAACAGAAAGAACGTAGTCAGCTTAGTTGCTTCTACAACACCACTCTCACCTTAATAACAATGAAAAACAATAGTGAATTACAATTGATAATGTAACTACAGTTCATTATCTGAACTATGGCCTCTAACAGTTTGCTAATATAAAGCATATTTCACACTTTTGTGGTGGATGCAATGGGCTGGATTCTTCAGATCATTATACCTGTGTAGTAATAGTATGACAATAAATGATGAGAATCAACACTATTACAACCAAACTCAAGCAGAAAATGAAAAAGACATTGTTAACTTCATGTACTTTGGCAGGCATAGTGTTTTCTGGTACCAGTAGTATACATTTACACCAATTGTATTGACCTAAAATATGTGTTTGGGAATCATTCTCTACTTTAAGGTTTTATTTTAGGTATCAATGGAAAAATGAAAAGCAATGTCACTCATTCTCTCAGCACTGTTGTAGGCTGTCATCAGTTTACTAAGCTCTTAATTGACATAAAATAAAATAAACGGTACTAAGATAAAACGTACTGAGCAGGCAGGTTTGTGCATATTATTGCAATCACACCCCCAAAAAACAGTAATCCCATCCTTAAAGGACTCAGAGAAAAAGAAAAGCTACTATGCAACCAATTAAACACAGCTGATAATAATAAATTTGCTTTTAATTATCTATAAGTAGCTCTGGTTTCTCTGGACCAATTAATAGTTTATTTTCTGGTCAGGTGCACTATTGATTCTTCTGCACTGAAGCTATTTTTTCCTCATTAGCTTTCCAAACTTTTCTTTGCCTCAATTTTCTTCAGATACAAAAGCTGAGCAAGATTATGTGAGACTTGTTGCTTAGCAACGGTCCTATTCCTAAAATGATAATGGCTGAGCGCTCCATGTCATCTTGTCTTTAAAGAGGTCATACTCCTGCATTTGCTCAATGCTGTTTCAGGTCCTCTGTCTCTCTGTCTTTTTTGTTTAAATGGATGTGTAAAATGGGAATTATCAATTTATATTATGCTCACATATGCAAATAACATGCTATATAAATTTAGGGTGTCTGTGTGGGGAAAAAAATAGTAATAATAAAAAAACACACCACTGTTTATGTTTCAGAGGAGAAAGAAGCACTGAGAAATGTTGACTGCTAACGAATGAAGGGATGGGAGGAGAGAAGGGGAAGAGTTTGGGAGAAAGAAAGCCCCATGACTTATTACTCTGCAAAGATTCTTGATATTTCTATCAGTAATGGATTGCTGGCACATTAAGTCGTACAGAATTAAAGAATACAGAGGCATACAGGAAAATGAACTCTCTATTTGAGAAATGCTAAAACAAAACAAAAATATCTTAATCCATTAATCTCTCACAAAGCAGTCCATTTACATTCCTGGTATACTTTTCAATACATGAGTCTTTCTTTTAAAAGCAAAGCAAAACAAAACATAACAAATTAACCCACTAGTTAGGAGAAATGTGTATGTCCTGTACGGTACAGATGATAAGTCCTGTGGGGGAACCATTTGAAAAAACACTGGAAGAATATGAATGACAAGAAAAATAAACAGGCACAAAACTGGGAAAAGACCTCAAAGATAGTGAATGGGGGTGGGCAAAAGAAAGCACATCACTTTTTGTGGTGAGTCAGAAACATACCCGAAATAGGAGACAGTGTATTCGGTGTATGAGCAAGCCCAAGACGGAATGAATGCAGACATTTGTTGACTCCACTGATGTTAAGGACACAACAGAATACACCTGTGTCTCATAGCACAATTCTGTAGCACAGTTTCTCGGTATTTTACCATTTATATGTCTAGTATCTTTAGTGATGTTATTCCTGTACAGTTATGTCTCTTGATCATGGCAAGGACTGACAATCACTCATGGTATCCTTCTTGATAAATTTTCTGTTAGATAAACAGGTTCATGCTACACTGGTTGATGAACTGGCTCAGTGATAAAGCTCAAATGTTTTAGTAAATAGAGCTATGTCTGGCTGGTGGATGGTCACCAAAGGTGTTCCCCAGGGCTCAGTTCTAAGGCCAGTCTTATTTAACATTTTTATCAATAATCCATATGTAGGACTGAAGTGCATCCTCAGCTAGTCTGCTGATGACCTTAAACTGTGAGGTGCTGCTGACTTTCTGAAGGGACAAGAGGCCTTTTAGAGGGATCCAGATAGATTGGAACACTGTTCTTCTAGCAACAGCATGAAGTTCAACAAGGGAAATGATGGGTTCTGTACCTGGGATGGTGTAATGCTGGACACAGGTACAGTCTGGGAGACAAGTGACTGGAGAGCAACTCAGCAGATATGTGGATATGGGGATGCTGGTTTAAGGCCAGCAGAACCAGCAGTGTGCCCCGGCAACCAAGAGAGGAAACCACATTTTGGGATGCATTAAACACAGTATGGCCAGCTGGTGAAAAAAGGTGATTCTCTTAACATATTTGTCGTTGATATGGCCTTACCTTGAATATTGTGTGCAGTTCTGGTCTTCACAATATAGAAGGGATGTTAGGGTCCTAGAAAGCATCCAGAGGAAACCAACAAAGCTGGCAGAAGGGTGGAAGGCCTGCCATATGAGGAGAGGCTGAAGAAACTTGGGTTGTCTAGTCTGGAGAAGAGAAGGCCAAGAGGTGACCTTGCTGCTCTCTGCAACTTCCTGAGGAGGGGAAGCAGAGAGGGAGGTGCCGGTCTCTGCTCCCTGGTAAGTGATGAGAGGATGTATGGGAAAGGCACACAGCTGCACCATGGGAAGTTCAGTCTGGACATTAGGAAAAATTCCTTTACGTTGAGAGTGGTGAAATGCTGGAACAGGCTTCCCCAGGAGGCTGTCGATGCCCCAAGCCTGCCAGTGTTCTTGAGACATTCGGATAGTGCTTTGTCCTTTGTTTACCTCAAATATGATCAGGTAGTTGGACTTGATCATCTTCGAAAGTTCCTTCCAAACTGAACTATTCTCTTCTATTATAATATTTTTCTTCCACTAAAAATACTTACTGAGGGAAACCCAGAAAATAAAAACATCTTCATCAACCCAGCTGCAAAAAGTCCAGCAGGGAAAATATGAAATGTAAACCATATGGATCTCATCTTTGGAGGTTTCCAAAACAGTGATTCCAAACCCAAGAGATAATAACTTTTATTTCTGAAGCCAGCCTACACATCATGCTTTTAATCTTTTTTTTTTTTTCCCATATTTTTAATAAATCTGTTTGAACTATTGAATTCTCATGCTCCTTTCTACTATTTAAAGGACTTTTGTGGCATTTCTGTTACTTGCCTGGCTTATAGATAAATTATTATAACCCTTCTCCCACCCTCCCATTGAGTTATAATATGTCAGCCAGTGTCCATAGCAGGAAAGTAAGAAAAGCAGGATAAGGATCATCTCTGTAGCACAGGATAAGCTTTTTCTGCAGGTGATTCTCCACCAGAAATTTGCAGTTTTAATGTAAGAAAAAGTTGGCTCCGGGGACCAGTATAATCCAAAACATGCAAAACTTTCAGTTAGTGATTTGTTTAGGTGTTATCGGAGGGAGCTGTCTTCATGCAGAGTTAGCTTTACCTGGTCGAGGAGGGTAGAATTGCCACTGAGATACAGATTCAGCACTTGTCATCATGCTGAAGTTTGGTTTTGTGCCTCAGAAGTCACAGAAGATAATCTGGACTGTTCTTGACCTTAGATCCTTTCCATCTTTTCCTTTACATCAGGCAAGTCACTAGTAGGTTCCCCCAGGGCTCCATTTTAGGGCCAGTTCTTTTCAATGTCTTCATAAATGATTTGGATATATGACTGGTGTTTTGAGTAAGTTTGCTTATGATACTAAACTGGGAGGAGCTGTTGACTCTGTCGAGGGTGGAAAGGCCTCGCAGAGAGATATGTACAGATTGGAGAGCTGGACAATCACCAACCACTTGAATTTTAACAAGAGCAAGTGCCAGGTCCTCTACCTGGGAAAGGGCAACCCTGGCTATTTGTACAGACTGGGTGACGAGACGCTGGAGAGCAATATGGGGGTTTTGGTTGACAGCAAGCTGAATATGAGCCAGCAGCGTGCCCTGGCAGCCAGGAGGGCCAACTGCATCCTGGGGTGCATAAAGCACGGCATTGCTAGTCATTTGAGTCAAGCTTCAATAGGAAATGTTCAGGTTGGATTTCAGGAAAAGGTTCTTCAACGAGAGTGTGGTCGTACACTGGAACAGGCTCCCCAGGGAAGTGTCACAGCACCAGGCCTGTCAGAGTTTAAGAAATGTTTGGACTATGCTTTCAGTCATATGGTCTGAATTTTTGTGTAGACCTGTGTGGAGCCAGGAGTTGGACTTGATGATCCATGTGGGTCCCTTCCAATTAGGGATATTCTATGATTCTATGATGCCAACTACTAACCACTGTGGTGATAAGATAAGCAGAGGCAAGATCTTCTCAGCAACCTCACAGAGTTTCTCCAAAAAGACATCCTAGGTTGCATTAGCTATATATTGCCAGCAGGTCAAGGGAGGTGATCTTTCCACTCCACTCAGCACTGGTGAAGACACAACAGGAGCACTATGTCCAGTTTTGTGGTCGGTAGTACAAGGGAGACATGGATGTTCTGGAGAAATCCAGTAAAGAGCCATGACAATGATGAAGGGACTGCAGCATCACTCCTATCAGGAAAGGCTGAGAGAGATGGGGCTCTTCAGCCTGGTCGATTATAGAACCATAGAATGATTTGGTTTGGAAGGGACTTTAAGGATGATCTGCAGAGCTGCTCTCCAGCAGGTCAGCCCCCAGCCTCTACCGGTGCTTGGGGTTATTCCTCCCTAGGTGCAGGACCCTGCACTCGCCTTTGTTGAGCTTCATGAGGTTCCTCTTGGCCCAATCCTCCAGCCATTCAAGGTCCCTCTGAATGGCAGCACAGCCCTGTGGGGTATCAGCCACACCTCCCAGCTTTGTGTCATCAACAAACTTACTGAGGGTGCACTCTGTTCCACCACCCAGGTCATTGATCAATAAGTTGAACAACACTGGACACAGTACTGACCTGTGGGGGACCTTGCTAGCTACAGGCCTCCAACTAGATTTGGCACCACTAAGCACAACCCTCTGAGCTCTGCCATACAACCAATTGACAATCCACCTCACCGTCCACTCATCTAGGCTGCACTTCCTGAGCTTCTCTATGAAGATGTTATGGGAGACAGCATTAAAAGTCTTGCTGAAGTCAAGGTAGGCAACATCCACCACTCTTCCCTCACCTACCCAGCTAATCATCTCATATTAGAAAGCTATCAGATTGGTTAAGCATGATTTCCCCTTGGTGAATCCATGCTGACTATTCCCGATCACCTTCTTATCCTCCACATGCTTGGAGATGACCTCCAGGATAAGCTGTTCCCTCACCTTTCCAGGGATGGAAGTGAGGCTGACTGACCTGTAGTTGCTTGGGTCTTCCTTCTTGCCCTTTTTGAAGACTGGCATAACATTGGCTTTCTTCCAGTCCTCAGGGACCTCTCCTGTTCTCCATGACCGTTCAAAGATGATGGAGAGAGGTCTAACAATAACAACAGCCAGCTCCCTCAGCACCTGTGGGTGCATTCCATCAGGCCCCATGGATTTGTGGATGTCAAGTTTGCTTAGATGATCTTGAGGTCTTGATTTATCTTCAGGTCCTCACTTCCAAACAAAGAGGTTCTAGTGACATGAGAACAATTTGCTATCAACATAGTACTATGTTCAGCGATCTACTATTTTCCAGCCAATGTAAACATTCATTAATTATTTCAAATGCTATTCTTGGTCCTCTTTTATACTTCCAATAAACAAGCTGTTCCTCTCTGTCCATCCACAGCATTGCCTTCACACAACAGCTTGTTTGGCTTCCTCACTGTTAAAACAATAGATACAACTACATGTGTGATATGATTATTAATGTCTAATGTAGCCCAGAAATGATCAAAAGCTACCAGGTAAATAAACCTTTAAAATTATCTTCCACTACTTTTGTGGAAGACTAACACATATACTTTTTTGATTCTTTATCCTCATTTATTACAGAGCAAGCCGAAGTCAATGGCTCTTTTCTCGAAGGCACTAACTGCAGTAACATACACAGAAACAGGACTTTAAAAAGACCAAAGTGATACTGCCTGTTTGATGTATTAAACAAAGGATGTCATAGTAATATTAAAGGCACTCTATGTAGCAGGAACTTTCTAGTCTGACAGAATTTATAATGTGCAAAATAAACCAAGAAAAAGTAATTTTCACAAGTGCTTTTTAGCTGTTCAAATGAGCAGCTGCAAAATGCGTATCATTTTGTGTTTCAAAGGCAAAGAGAAGAAAAACTTCCTCCTTTACTTGTTCATCTCTGCAACTTGTTGATTTTTTTTTTTTTCCTGTTATCTATCATGACCTTTCCTGCAGAGCTTTCACAGCTAATTTTCATTTTGGCTATCTGCTCTCATAACCTGTATTTACACATGGTCTCCTGTTACTCAAATTAATGTGGTCCGATCTACACAGCTATGTATTAAATGAGGCTTACTGGCAGTATCACAAGTGATTGAAGATATTGTTGCCTCTGCTCTTCTGCTAACTTCCACTCACTGTCATGTTCCTTTCAACATTTCCACCACAGCATTTGTCTGTACCAGTTACAACTCCAGCTGTAACAATTAGTTGTGTATTTCCATGAAAAAAAAATAAAATAAAATAAAATAGAAGAATTTGGTGGAGGAGGTGGTTATGTTTTATTTTATTTTGAGCTGTCTTTAGAAATATAATTTTCTTGACCTACTTCCCACAACAGCTCTACAAATAGTGTGTCATGGTGCAAGGATAGAAAGGATATAAAGAATGTGAGGGAAGAATCTGGGTATGTGCTGTGCATAGGTTGTTCCCTGAGACAGAGGTTATTTTCTATGCATGATATAAATAGGCTTAGAGTCACAGCCCATCCCTCTATGTTACTTCCCTAGAGTCAGTAAATATTGAATTGAATATTGAGTGAACTTACCACATCACTGCCAAAACTCATGTGAGCACAAAGTGCAGCTGATTTTGAGCCAAATGCTTTCAATATCAAAGTCATAAACTCTTGTTTCATAATCTAAAACCTCATCAGCCTTAACAATACTGTATTTGTCTCCATGGTACGGTTATACACGTTTTGCTTTCACTTCAAGACACTTACAGGCAGATTGTATGGACAAAAGTTGACTACTGCAGGAAATCATGCACCAAGGCTGACTTTAAACACTTACAAAACCATTAGAAACACTACTTTTACCAATAACTACCACAAATATTTGGTTACTCACCTGCATATGCAACCTTGGAAAACTATGCTGTTGAGTTTGAAATTGTTTTTTATCTGACTAACTACCTCCATTTTGTTTCTTCTCATTATCCACTTCTACCTGGGAAAACAAAGCTGATGAAGATATTCTTGGTGTGTACAAAGTAGGTAAACATGTTAATTGTAATTTATTTTGTTTTGAGCATTGTTGTACAGTTTCAATAATTTAATTTCTTTATGTTTTATAGCCTCAATCATTTTGTTCTTAGTGTAACTTATGGTCATTTTAGTATTATTGCATTTGGAATAAATCATAGAATCGTTTAAGTTGGAAAAGACATGCAAGATCACCAAGTCCAAAATGAAATCTTGCATTCATTCTTTCTTAATACATTTTATACAGCTTCCTGAATTCAGTATCTCATTTTTTTCTTTTCATTTTTTTCTCTCAGAATATTATTTAATACATTTTTGATCTATTGAATTATGTTTTCTCTTCCTTTAATTTTGTTTTTATTAGAACTTTGGCTTTATCTCTTCCTTCATAATGTAGAAGCTTCATCTTGTAGAATAATAATTTTAGTTTCGTGCTTTCAAGGTTATTTGATTCAGTTTCTAGTTTATAGTATTTTTGTATGGTCATTCCATTGGGATATCTCCTATATACATTCTTTTATTTTGATCTTCCCTGTCAGTTCTTATTCTGCTAATATTTCTCTCTCTCTCATCAGTCAAAAGCTATTACTTTCCCCATTACAACAGCCTTACTGGTATCTCATAAAACCAAAGCTCATACTTATTGTAGAAATGCAAATAGTTAAATCATTTATTCTCCTAATAATAAATACAAGATCTTATAAAACAAACACTTCAAATGGTCTGGATGCATATTTTGTCTTCTTTAAGACACCCTCTTAGAGTGTAGAGAAGTCTACTCGTCATAATGCGAAATCACAAAATCACAAAGTCATGAAAAACAAACAAAATAACCTCATGTGTGGAAATCTGATACTAAATCTGTAGTTGTTAGTCCATTGCCCAGTTGGGACCAATTTTTCTACTCTGTCTTAATGTGATCTGCATGAGACCAGTAGGCAATGAAAGTTTTCTCGTTGTTCTTACTGTGGGAAACTGAGGGAACAGTGTAAGAAATACTTAGTTTGAAGATACAGTAGGATTTTTATACACACACTTTTTTTATTTTCCCTAAAAACAAGTTTTGAGGAGTACTAAAATTAGAAATGCTGAACAAGCACAATTTGGAGAGGGAGAGAATTAGGAAAAGTTTTCTCTTTGCTCTCTAAAGTCTCCAAGGTGAACAACAGTCTGGAAATTCTAAGTTCCTTCTTGCTCCACTTGAGCACAAATCTAAACTCCTACAGCAGGACATTCTGGAGGAGATCCGAGGAATCCATTGATTTTCCTATGCTTCTTTCAGGTTTTTGATGATCTAGCTATCTTTTTTTTTTTTTTTTTTTTTTTTTTTTTTTTTTTATAGGAATATAGTAATTTTGTCTTAGTTTGATATATCTGGAAGCTGCATGAAAACTTTCTGATGCTACTGCTACTAATTAATTCATCTTGATATTTCAGTTAATTTAAAAGCAGCAAAAAAAATCCAACTTATTCTCATTTCATGGCACTTGCATTGAGGCTTGTCCTCTATGTGACATCTTGGGGATCCCAGGATTTTTGGTGAAAGCTATGGAGAAATATCCCTTTCTTTTACCTTTTTCACCTTTTCCTTCCCCTACAAAGACTATGAAACTCCAAAGAAATATGTATGAGATGTAGTCTGTTGCACCTTGTTTCTCAGGCGTGTTGAAATTGAAAAGTACAGGGGATATTCTGAAGGTTCACCCTTGATTCAGCTGCCACCAAAAAGTGAATTCAGTTTCTAGAATGCCTCGTTGACTCTTCGTCTTCAGCTGAATTGTGACAAAGCAAGGAACTCAAGATATCTCCTAGGTTAGCTGTAGCGCTCTGGCTTAAATTCCAGTTTAAGACTCACTCAGCCCTGGTATCTATGTCCATTATAGTAGCTGTAATGATGGACAGATCACAAAAATAACCTTTCCTTGCCTTGCCTTTTGCTTGCCCCTTGCCCTTAAACCACACTCCCCTCCCCTCCCCTCCCCTCCCCTCCCCTCCCCTCCCCTCCCCTCCCCTCCCCTCCCCTCCCCTCCCCTCCCCTCCCCTCCCCTCCCCTCCCCTCCCCTCCCCTCCCCTCCCCTCCCCTCCCCTCCCCTCCTCCCCTCCCCTCCCCTCCCCTCCCCTTCCCTCCCCTTCCCTTCCCCTCTACCTCCCCTTCCCTCCCCTCCACCTCCCCTTCCCTTTCCCCTTTCCCATACCCCCTTCCCCCTTCTGCCTCTTGCCTCTTCCTTTTTTTTTTCCTCCTTCACTTTCACCTTTGCCTATTCCTTTTCTTTTCCAGCTATAGTCACCACCACTTCCCTTTCCCTATCCAGTACTCTTTGTAAGTAAAATTTTTCTTCCTCTGATAAGTTGGCACCCTTCTTTTTCCTCCTAGCTCAGCAGTTAAATTAACTTTTATTTACAAAAATCAGATGTAATTGTTTACCAGTGCATTCCTTGAATTCTTGTGCAGAGGTAAGGCCCAGCGGCAGTTCAAAAGTATTTTATGTACTAGAATAATGTACCAAATGATGATCTACATTACAGCAGAAAGGACAGAAGAGCACAACTACACACTTCTTTTGTCAACGTTCCTGCACCAGCGCCATCACAATAAGCCCCATACAGTTTTCCTGCATTTTTTCTCTTTCTCTAACCCCT